>NC_080574.1:98703703-99006734 GCF_029962835.1 Magnolia sinica | reverse complement strand
CCAGGTAGGTATTGGCAGATTACTGGTCAGGCGGATAATGAGGTCTATTCCTCTTGCTTGGCTGTGTAGCGAGGGAGAAGGCAGTCAATGTGACGTGTATTAGACCCCGGTGATATCCAGAGAGGAACTTAAAATGGCCAAGCTATATGTCCTAGAGGGGGGGGGGGGGGTGAATAGAACTATGCCAAATTAAAAATAAATACAGTGGAATAAGAAATAAAGAATAGATAGCAATCACAGAGTAAGAATGGAAAGCAACCTAAAATAGAGAAATAGAAACAAAAATTATTCTAAGGACAACCTTACACCAAAAACCAAAGTTTATGGTAGGACAACCTTATTTCTAGAACAAATAGAGAAACAGAAGCACAACGTAATAAAGAGATAGCAAAAATATAATGCTGTAAGATAAATACAACATTCCCCACTGTGCTTGAAATATAAAATTTACAACATTCACATCCACATACATTCCACAATTCTGAATGATAAAAGATAAAAAATATAAATCACACATCCACAACATAAAGAATTATAGTGGTTCGCCTGTGTGTACACCAACTGTTAAACAACGGCCATACAGAATGCTACTCCACTCCTAATATCCTCACACAGGGGATATTAACGTTCACTATCAAATAGGTTTTTATAGGTTCACCCAAAACCTTCACAATTGTGTCTTTTTCAAAGGGCTTACACAATTTAAAAACCCTCACTTCTGAGTTTTCTAGCTCTACTCAGATAACCAACAACTTTGAGATTTTTCTAGCTTAACCTCAAACAAAACCAAACAATGTAAATTACACAAATTGTAAAATACCTGATTTTCTCCTTCGTTGTAGCAGCCCAGAAGAACCAAGTCGGAGTAGAGATTTGAATGTCAAAGTTCAATGTCCAATACCCACTTTATAATAGTTTTAGGTTCTAATAGATTTTAAATTAAAACAAAAGGGCTAGCTCTAATTAATTTTGATTCCAGAAAAAGGAAAACAACAATTCCTCTTTTCATATTAGATTAGAATGCAAGAAACAAAATCAATTAAGAGGGCTAAACAAAGAGAATATTAAATATGCACACTTAGCTTATATGGAGCACCGACTTATCTCTCTGAAGACTGAATTAATTTAGCTTAAAGTTCATGTTTTATTCTGAGATTCGTGCTTTATTTATAGGTGAGCAAATTACACCTTCGACTGGTCTAAGGACCTCTACGACTGATGGTAGAACCAACAAATATTTGAAAAATTCGGGCGTGATAAGATTTGGCAGTTTTACGACTGGTTGTAGGTGGTCTACAACTGGTCATGGGTCTCCTACGACTGTTCGTAGATTCACACAACTAGTCGAAGCAGGTCTATTTTCAGCGCTGTACATTGAGTCGTAGCTCTACGGCAGATCGAAGAAGCAGTTGACATTGTTCCTACGACTGGTCAAACAGTCCCCAGGACTAGTCGAAGCTTAATAGAAAATTTTTGATTTTTGTAACAAACTTACAACTGATCCAGAAATTTCTTAGACAGGTCGAAGTAGTGCTAGGACTAGTCGAACAAAGTCCGAGACTAGTCTTAGAACAGACCAAAACTCACTTATAGAAAACATATGAATTATGTATTCAAAATGACCTACTCTAAAGGTCAACCTAAGGTCAGTCATACCTCAGGAGTGAAGTAAGGACATTGAACATAGGAGACATGTGACCTTTGAAGTCTTCATGGAGCTCAAACTTGAAAGCTTCTTGAGATCTTGAGGTAGAATTTGAATGCATCTTGAGATCTTGATAACAATCTCACTTTCTCGAGTCTTGACTTGTGAACAGTGATTGTTAATCGAAATTGATCTTGAGTAGAGCATTGTTCTTCATATATGCAAGCTTCATAGTAGTGTCTTTAGCACCACAAATTTGACAACACACAGGGCTATAAATTATGGCACTTACAATCTCCGCCTTTATCAAATTAGTGACAAAACATACTTTCAAGATATGTTTCATAACACAGAATATCTGATTAAAGAATCATGCACCAGTTATTATCAACCAGCATCCTGCAGACTTGTAAATCAATATTCAGTCCACCTCTGCACACCAATGCACATACCCCCCCTGAGTAACATACTCATAAAACATCATGCAAAACAATGCTACTCCCTCCTCATGACAACATCCATATATACATGTCTATAACATATCCATACTCCCCCTTTTTGTCACAATAGGACAAAGGAAGCACAAAATAGATGGCTGAGGAGAAATAATCAATGAGAAATATGAGAGTTAACATAGCATAAGCAACACACTTAATTCATAAACTGAGTTAAGTTAAAGAGAGTGACAAACTCAAAACAAGTTAGGAGTAATAAAGTTATTACAAACCAGTAAACTTAAAAAT
Source organism: Magnolia sinica (assembly GCF_029962835.1). Taxonomy (NCBI): domain Eukaryota; kingdom Viridiplantae; phylum Streptophyta; class Magnoliopsida; order Magnoliales; family Magnoliaceae; genus Magnolia; species Magnolia sinica. The sequence goes on along the minus strand of NC_080574.1, from coordinate 99,004,346 downwards.
ACTAATCTGACCCAGATGAAGGAGCAGGAATGGAAGGATCAAGTTGATGCATGCCTTTGTTCAAGCGTCTAAGATATTTGCAAATATATTTGAACTGTAAATCATGGTCAACAGACATGTTTTCCATTTTAGCATTTAGACCTTCAACTTTATCTTCCAATGCACTTAGACGTGCATCAAATGAAGAAGGCTCATAATCTGGATCATTTGTAGAATCGGACTCAAGCTCTTCAAAAATATCATCCATGTTAATATCATTAGGAGGAAGATCACCAGCTTCTTCCTCATGTTCAGCTTCCGCACTGCCAACACCATCACCTTGGTCAGGAAGGTAATCCAGTTTCATCTTATTGATATTGGAATTGTTAAATATCAAATGATAGATAGGGGCCTCTCCAACTGGCATGTCAACAGACATATGTGTAACCAACACAGTCATCAAATATCTAAGAGGAATGTCACTATGACCAGGATGGAGACGAAACTGAATGATGAAATGACAAATCAAGGATGGTAAACAAATGTTGACACCTCCAATAACAGAATGAAGAATACGAACTATGAAGGACGTCAATTCAGATTTGTTACCCGACCGAGCATACAAATTAGACACAGATTTTGTGAAGAATTCTGTATTTGGATAACAAATACCTTGAGGGAAGTGCATTCCCTTTATGCGTCCATTGTACATCCAAATTGCATAAGTCCTTAGTCAACATACATTTTTCAGTGACAGAGGGTTTATCATATAAAGTATGGATAGGAATACCCTCATCATTCACTGGAATATCCATAAGGGCTGAAATCAAATGTCGATCAACTTCAAATGGCCCTTCTCTTGTGGAGAAAGAAAAAGTTAAATTTTCCAGAAAGAAAGCACATATGCATGCAAACATGGATTGGGCAATGGACCGGTATGCAGGCCCACTCCAAAGCAATAAGTTATTCCAACCTACAGATTGGAGCATAAGAAAAATATCAAAAGGAGCAACATGATTAATATCAACTGGATGCTCAACAATAACATTACACAATCGGATGTCCCGAACATAAGATGGATCGTCCTCAGGAGCCCTAAGATGACGCTTAGTGATAGGGGCTGACATGGAAGAAGAAGACGGACCATGAGACGTAGATTTTCTTCCTTTAGAAGCCATATGCAACAAAGATTTCAAGAATATAGAGACTTGCAAAGGATTAAGAAATGGGTTTTCTCAAATCAGATTTTTCAAAAGAAAATTCCTAAATCTCAACTAAATTTGAAATAGACAACTCCAAGAGAGAAATAGAAGCAATCTAGACATAAATCTACAAGAAAAATGCAAATAGAGTACTAACCTTGAAGATTTTGGAAGATGGGTTCAACTACTCGTGTGTCGGCTCGTTGGTGAGAGAGAAGTTGAAATGAAGAAGAAGATGTTTTCCCCAAATTTTAAGTGAATCCACGCGACTCACGACTAGTCGTGGATATACACGGCCAGTCGTATCAGGACTGGTCGTGGATACTTACGACTGGTCGAGTACAGGCTAAAAAATCTGCTTTTTACATATTTTTCAAGATTTGAAAACAAAACTAGCAAATATATACACTATGATACAAATAGGCATAATTAATCATTTTAAAATGCACATGCCGAGATCAAATTTTATTTTGTTAAACCTACTTTTGTCGAGCAGTTTAGTGAAAATATCAGCACGGTGATTCTCGGTAGGGATATATTCCAAAGATATAACTTTTTCTTCTACTAATTCCCGAATATAATGAAATCTAATATCAATGTGCTTAGTACGAGAATGCTGAATTGGATTTTTTGAAATATTTATGGCACTAGAATTATCACAATATAATAACATAGAATCCTGTTTAATTCCATAATCACTTAGCATACGTTTCATCCAAATAAGCTGTGTACACGCATTACCTGCTGCGATATATTCAGCTTCAGCTATTGAAAGTGATATAGAACTTTGTTTCTTTCTAAACCAAGAAACTAAACAGTTTTCGATATAAAAACAACCACCACTGGTTGATTTTCGATCATCAAGATTACCAGCCCAGTCAGCATCCGAGTACCCAGCTAATTGAACACTAGTTTCATGAGGATACCAGAGACCGAGATTAACAGTACTTGCGACATCATATAATCCGCTTGACAGCAGTCAAGTGTGACTCTTTAGGTTCAAATTGATATCTAGCGCAAATACCAAGACTTAGAGCGATATCTGGTCTACTAGCAGTTAAATACAATAGACTACCAATCATACTCTGATATAATTTCGGATCCACATTTTTACCTACAGAATCTTTTGAGAGTTTCAAGGTTGTACTCATAGGAGTATCAAAGTTCTTACCATTCTTAAATCCAAATCTCTTAATCAAATTCATAGCATATTTAGATTGAGAAATGAACATTCCATCAGGTTTTTGTTTTACTTGCAACCCAAGAAAATAATTCAATTCCCCAACCAAGCTCATTTCAAACTGAGATTTCATCAAATCTGCAAACTCAATAGTCATGTCAATACAGGTAGATCCATAAATGATATCATCAACATAGATTTGTACTAATAAGATGTGATCCTTATATTTTTTTAATAAACAGAGTTTTATCAACACATCTCATTTGAAAATTATGGCTTAATAGAAACTTTGTTAGTTTCTCGTACCATGCCCTAGGAGCTTGTTTTAAACCGTAAAGTGTCTTTTTAAGACGATATACATGATCAGCATTTTTGGGGTCTTCAAAACCCATTGGTTGTTCAACATAAACTTCCTCATGCAGATCGCCATTTAAAAATGCACTTTTCACATCCATTTGGTAAATCTTAAACTATCTAAAACACGCAATGGACATAAAGATTCTGATTGATTCAAGACGTGCTACTAGTGCAAAGGTTTCATCATAGTCAATACTTTCAATTTGAGTGTAACCTTGTACCACTAGCCTAGCCTTGTTTCTAATTATATTGCCAAGTTCGTCAGACTTATTTTTAAAAATCTATTTGGTTCCAATGATGTGTTTATCTTTAGGTCTAGGTACAAGATACCAAACATCATTTCTTACAAATTGGTTAAGTTCTTCTTGCATCGCAACAATCCAATTTTCATCAGCAGGAGCTTCTTTTACGTTAGATGGTTCTATTTGAGATGTAAAACATACGTAATTGCATATATCCTTAAGTTGTTTACGGGTACGAACACCAATGAGAGGGTTTCCAAGAATCTGTGTGGTTGGATGATTTTTAACAGTCCTTAGTTCAGAATCAGTCTGATTAGATGAAATATCAGATTTATCAATTACTAGTACTTCATCATTATCTGAATTTGAGACTGGTGTGTTTAAGTGATCATCAATGACCACATTGATGGAATCTTGAATCACACTGGTCCTTTTGTTCAGAACCCTATAAGCTTGACTGTTTAAAGAATATCCTAGAAAGATCCCTTCATCACTCTCGTATCAAACTTTCCTAGATTTTGACGATCTCGTAAAATATAGCACTTGCTGCCAAAAACTCGAAAGTATTTGACAGTAGGCTTTTTATCGAACCACATTTCGTAAGCCGTTTTATTATTACCTTTACTAGTGTAAATCCGGTTAATAATATAGCAAGTTGTATTGACTACTTCAGCCCAAAGATTCTTAGAGAGCTTCATATTATTCAACATGACATTAGCCATTTCTTAAAGCACTCTATTTTTCCTTTCAACTATACCATTTTGTTGTGGAGTTTTGGGCACTGAGAATTCATGTAATATTCCCTGGTCGCTACAGAACTTCTCAAAACTACTATTCTCAAATTTAGATCCATGATCACTATGAATCTTACTGACTTGAAAACTTTTTTCAGTTTGAATCCTTTTGAGAACCTTTTTTACTTCTTCAAGGGTTTCTGATTTGTCTCTTAAGAAGACAACCCATGTATATCTGGTAAAGTCATCTACTATTACCAAAATATATCTTTTGTCACCTTGACTTTCCATCCTAGTAGGTCCTACTAGATCCATATGGAGAAGCTCGAGTGGTCTTGATGTGGTATTGGAATTCACCTTTTTGTGTGAGTTCCTTGTTTGTTTGCCAATCTGGCATTCACCACATATTTTATCTAATTTTTGTAGTCTGGGTAAACCGCTTATAAGTTCCTGTTTGCTCAATCTATATAGATTTCGGTAGTGTACATGTCCAAAATGTTTGTGTCACAAATTAGACTCGTCTGTTTGGACCATGTAACATGATTGATTAGATGAGTTGGATTTGCTAACAATATAGCAGTTTTTAGATGTTATACGTCCAGTTAGTATTACTGAACCCTTGTTGTTTAGAATCTCACAACTTTGATTAGAAAACCATACACTATGGTTATTGTTGCATATTTGAGATATTCTAAGCAAGTTATGTTTTAAACCTTCAACATATAAAACATTTTTAAACAAAGGAAGGTTATAGAGTTTAACAGTACCTTGGCCCATAATCTTGCAGTTGCTGCCATCACCAAATGTGACTGAACCATCAGTCATGTCTTTGAGATCGATGAATAAACCTTTATCACCAGTCACATGCCTTGAGCATCCACTGTCTAAGTACCACTTTGAATGATTTGTAGCTTTAAAAGCAGTGTAAGCAACCAAGCAGCCAACTTTAGGAACCCATTTCAGAACTGTTTTGGGTTTTGGAGTATTATCGGTCTTCTTCTGACTGATGTTGTAAGAAAGACCTATTGAGTTAGATTTTAAGAGCTCCTTGAGTAAATCTACTATCTTTTCAGCAAGAGGGTTTCGGTTCTGATTTTTAAAGTTAACATGGCTGCTTTTAGGTTTTTGAAAAGTTTTCATATTTTTAGAAAAACTATGATAAGTACTTTTTCCTTTTGAGTTTGAGGACTCTCCTTTCACAAACTTGGGAGGAGTATACTTTTGATTAGGAGTTGTATTCTTATCATAGCCCAATCCAGATCGATCGCCACTTTTTCTTGATCTAGATAATAGTTTTTCTAACTTTGGATCTCCTTGGGCATACCTCCATATATCCTTTAAACTCATAAGAGAAGATACTTCATTTTTAAGTATCTCATTTTCAGATTTCAGATTTTCAATTAGCGAGGTTTTGAATTCTAAATCGCATTTTGATTTTTCAAAACAATCTGAAATTTGAGATTTTTCTAAAACAAGTGATTCAAAACATTCTTTGAGTTTTAAAAACTTTTCTTTTTGAAGTTTAAGTTTGACAGCAATTTTACAACTTTCCTTGTATAGGGCATTGTAAGTATCTTGAGGATCATCTTCATTTTCATAATTACTGTTCAGATTTTCTTTGCCAGTTGAATCATCATGATCTGAAAAAGTGAATTTGGCTAGAGTCATAAGGGCTTTAACTTCACTGCCCGACTCGGTCTCAGAATCTTCTGATTCAGAAGAAGCTTCAGAATCAGATGATTCATCCCAAGTAGCCAACATACCCTTTCTTTTTGTTTTGTCCTTTTTAGAACATTTGTTCGCTAAGTGCCCATACTCTTGGCAGTTGTAACATTGACTATCTTTCAAAAACTTCCAGCTTTTAGATCTAAGTTTAAATCTTTTCTTATCATTTGATTTTTGAAAATCTACCCTTTTCTTGCTTTTGAAAATCTTGTAAAATTTCTTCGCTAAAAGAGCCATATCATCTTCAGAATTTTCTAAATCCGAGTTTTCCTGAGAAATAACTTTAGAAGATTTGAGAGCAATGGATTTACTTTTAGGAGCTTTAAAGTTTAACTCATAGGTTTGTAAAGAACCAACTAGTTCTTCTACCCTCATATTATCCGTATCACAAAGTTCCTGGATTGCGGTTACCTTAGAGTTGAACCATTCAGGAAGTGAGCGTAGTATCTTTGCATACACTTTACTTTCTGGGATTTTATCGCTAAGACCTCACATTGAGTTTACATTGTCATTTAATCTTGTGTAAAAGTCCATAAACATTTCATTTTCCTCCATATGAATTTCTTCAAATTTAGTAGTGAGGAGTTGAACTTTAGATTTTTTGACAATTGTAGTACCCTCATGTGTCATTTCTAATATATCCTAGGCTTGCTTTGCAGTATCACAGGAAATGATTCTTTTGAACTCATCCGGTGATAGTGCACAAGTGATTGCATTTAGTGCTTTTGCATTGGCACTACTTTCATTTTTCTAAAGGGTGGTCCATGAGAAATATGGTGTTACTTTCATTGATTTTGAACCATCAATACCAGTCACTTCAGTGGTAGGTGGGTTCCATTCAGTCACTGTGGCTTGCCACACACTCTCATCCATTGATTTGAGGAAGATTCTCATCCTGGCTTTCCAATAGGCATAGTTGAAGCCATCAAAGGGGGGAGGCCTAGTGACTGATATGCTATCAAAATTTGACATCTTTATATAGGTGAGATCGTTAGCTCAGGAATTAAATCCAAATAAAAGCAATAAGAGCGAGCTATTAGGCTTTGATACCACTTGAAATGGCCAAGCTATATATCCTAGAGGGGGGGAGGGGGATGAATAGGACTATGCCAAATTAAAAATAAATACAGCGAAGTATGAAATAAAGAATAGATAGCAATCACAGAATAGGAATGGAAAGCAACCTAAAATAGAGAAATAGAAACACAAATTGTTCTAAGGACAACCTTACACCAAAAACCAAAGTTTATGGTAGGATAACCTTATTTCTAGAACAAATAGAGAAACAGAAGCACAACGTAATAAAGAGATAGCAAAAATATAATGTTGTAATGTAAATACAACATTCCTCACTATGCTTGAAATGTAAAATTTGCAACATTCACATCCACACATACATTCTACAATTCTGAATGATAAAAGATAAAAAATATAAATCACACATCCACAACACAAAGAATTATAGTGGTTCGCTTGTGTGTACATCAACTGTTAAACAATAGCCACACAGAATGCTACTCCACTCCTAATATCCTCACACAGGGGATATTAGTGTTCACTATCAAATAGGCTTTCACAGGTTCACCCAAAACCTTCACAATTGTGTCTTTTTCAAAGGGCTTACACAATTCAAAAACCCTTACTTCTGAGTTTTCTAGCTCTCCTCAGATAACCAACAACTTTGAGATTTTTCTAGCTTAACCTCAAACAAAACCAAATAATGTAACTTACACAAATTGTAAAATACCTAATTTTCTCCTTCGTTTTAGCAGCCCAGAAGAACCAAGTCGGAGTAGAGATTTGAATGTCAAAGTTCAATGTCCAATACTCACTTTATAATGGTTCTAGGTTCTAATAGATTTTAAATTAAAACAAAAGGGCTAGCTCTAATTGATTTTGATTTCAGAAAAAGGAAAACAACAATTCCTCTTTTAAGATTAGATTGGAATGCAAGAAACAAAATCAATTAAGAGAGCTAAAGAAAGAGAATATTAAATATGTACACTTAGCTTATATGGAGCACCGACTTATCTCTCAGAAGACCGAATTAATTTAGCTTAAAGTTCATGTTTTATTCTGAGATTCGTGATCTATTTATAGGTGAGCAAATCACACCTTTGACTGGTCTAAGGACCTCTACGACTGATCGTAGAACCAACAGATATTTGAAAAATTCGGGCATGATAAGATTTGGCAGTTTTACGATTGGTCGTAGGTGGTCTACGACTGGTCATAGATTCACATGACTGGTCGAAGCAGGTCGATTTTCAGCGCTGTACATTGAGTCATAGCTCTACGACAGATCGAAGAAGCAGTCGACACTGTTCCTACGACTGGTCGAACAGTCCCCAGGACTAGTTGAAGCCGAACAGAAAATTTTTGATTTTTGTAATAAACTGACGATGATCCAAGAATTTCTTAGACAGGTCGAAGTAGTGTTAGGACTAGTCGAACAAAGTCCAAGACTAGTCTTAGAACAGACCAAAACTCACTTATAGAAAACATATGAATTATGTATCCAAAATGACCTACTCTAAAGGTCAACCTAAGGTCAATCATACCTCATGAGTGAAGTAAGGACATTGGACATAGGAGACATGTGACCTTTGAAGTCTTGATGGAGCTCAAACTTGAAAGCTTCTTGAGATCTTGAGGTAGAACTTGAATGCATCTTGAGATCTTGATAACAATCTCACTTTCTTGAGTCTTGACTTATGAACAGTGATTGTTAATTGAAATTGATCTTGAGTAGAGCATTGTTCTTCATATATGCAAGCTTCATAATAGTGTCTTTGACACCACAAATTTAACAACACACAGGGCTAAAACTATGGTACTTACAAAACTGTACTAATATGTGTACTTGATGAGTATTAGCATGCTTGCTTTGCATCTTGCATATGACATTTAGCTACATAGGCCTCGCATCGCATGGCCTTGGTATGACCGATAGAATTCATGCCTTGCATCATATAGCTTTGGTATAGCTGATAGCATTCATGGACTTACTGCATATTTCTGCATTACTCTGATATTGTACACTTGGCGCTTGCCTTGCGCACACACTTACACCACCCTCTAAGCTTTTATAAGTGTAGGCACGACCGTTGTATGCAGGTGGCATTGGATCGCAGCATCGCTAAGGCAGGAGCACAGATCAGTTCATTTTAGAGTTTTTGATTACATTGTATTTCCCTTTCCACATTTGAACTTGAAGTTTTTGATATAGTGGATATGTGGTGATGTTGTTTTGTGACTTGGTTATGCTTGTGGTTATTTTGGAGTAGGTTGAAAATCCTCCTTGTAGGATCCTAGGATCGAAATCTGGCATGTGAGTGCCGGAATCCAAGAATGGGGTACTATGGAGGCTGTTGGCATCGGATTTAGCGATCGAAAGTTTTCTGAGGCCATTTTCCAAGTTTGGGGCGTGACAGTGCCGACCGACACAAGGTGTACTAATTACGCGGGTTCGCCCAAACACCCTTATTAGTTACGCACACCCGCACAATGTCAGTTTGACTAAGATTTTTTTTACACACACACACGCTTACACACGCACATGAATTGAGGGCTTTGTGCCGGACCGCACAACCAGATGGCTTTGTGCAGATCCGTGTAAAGGCCATGATGGGTTGCGCTCTCCTGCCCGATGTTGGTGCAGTCAAGATGATTCAGACTATTAAGATCTGATAAGAAGTGGGCCCACGGCACAAAGATCGAGGGTTTACACGTGTGGAGGCCTATAAATACCCCACTCCCACTCTCATTTACACGCATTGAAGATTCAGAAGAAGATCAGAGCTCCAGAGAAGAAGAGAGATCTGAAGGTATCAAGAAAAAAGGAAGAAAAAGGGAGGAGCTTTGCGCCGGATCACGCAACAGCGTGGTGTTGCGCAGCCATAAACATAAAGGGGCTAGAATGTTATTGGAATGATTGGACGAAATTCGATCTTTCTTTCCTACAGGAATATGAGTTCAAGAGGGAGATATAAGATTGTCACATTTGCACAACATTCCTCTTAATGAGATGAACAAATTACAAGCCAAAATGTTGTCGAATTTGATATTCAAACTCTTTCAGTATTTGTATTTTGGATAGTCTATCTTAGAATCAAGGGAAATCAAAGGATGTAAATAAACTCAGAATGAATAAATATAATGAATGTTCTCTTTCTATTTTCTCTTTATTATGATTAAATGAGATAATCCCCCAAACCAAATGCATTTGTTTCTTATCAAAACAAAATGGCGACTCCAACGGGGACATTGTCTTATTTAAGATTAAAATAGAGAAAATTTGAGAACTTCATCATAGTTTGGCGTCTTACCGACGCTAAAATGGCAACTCTCAATGGGAACATCCTTACCTTCATCTCTAAGATAAAATATTTTATCATTCAAATATTAATTGTGATTTCATATTCTTGTTTGAAGGTTAGAAGATAAAACTTCAGGTTACGATCAATGACAAACCCAACAAAGAAGATGAATTTGTACTTCACAGCAACTGGGTTTATAGTAGAATATGCAACGAATCAGCTTATAGATCATAAAGCCCAATTTTCTACAAGTACGAATGACAAGCCCTGAGTTATGGCCGGAGTCATATCCGCTTCGCCACTGGCACAAGAGAATGATAATGACTGGATTGTTGTAGCATCCCGAAGAACAAGGGCTCGAAATGGTGTGATTGCCAGGACGAGTTCACCTCCACATAAGATCAAGGGATTGGTAACACAGAATATGGTTAAAAATAATCCTGAACTCGCTCCTCCGGCCCTGTATACAGGGAGATCACTTCCTTCTCTGACATCATGAGACTTCATAGCACTACCTATTATGAAGACTCGATGGACGAGAAAAGAGAAAGGTAAAGCACCAATGAATAATGCAGTTTCTGTTTCACCTCAAGATACACCTCGGAAGGAAATCTCTTAGTCGGCAGAATTCCGCGGGAGTATGGAAGGTCCGAATGAAACCCCTCTCTTAATAAGTCCCATCATACCCGGATATGCTACTCCTAGGACTACCTTTTCAGACAATGCGGAAGCCACTGTGTGCATGGCAAGAACCAATCAAAGTCCATAATCAACTAGTGAAGACCGTATAACCGACATGGCACAGACACAAAGAACGTTGATGGAAGAATGTAGAAATCTTCGAGAAACTTTGGGGCTACTCTAGCACATAATGTGGCTCGAATCGCAGTTCGTCTAATGACGGTTGCCATGAATGGACAGGAACAACAACCTGAAGGCTCTCAACTACCGAGGGCGAGATCGCATGGATCCACTCCTCCGGCAGGAGTGATAACTCAAGAAGAAGTACGACGAATGGCTGTAGAGACTATTAGAACAAAAGGAGAATGTGAACATACTAGACAATTCTGATATAGAACATCATATCCAAGAGAAGTAGAAGATATTCTATTTCCAACAAACTTCAAACAACCAGATTTCCAAAAGTTTAATGGAAATGGGTCACCAGAAGAACATCTCGTACACTTCATCACCACTATGGAGAATTTCTCTACTATTTCGCAATACTGTTTACTGTTGTTCGGTTCTTCTTTGATGGGTAAAGCATTTCGATGGTTTCTAACTTGAGACCAGATTCAATAAGAACTTAGGAATAAATGCAAGATGCATTTATATCCAATTTTTTCTCATCAGATCGTGACATTAGCATTGCAGAATTGGCCTTTGTCAAACAAAGAGAAAATGAACCTGTCGAAAAGTTTATTGACAGGGGGAAGGTTTTAGGGGCTTCATATAGGCAGTTGCCAGAAGAGACAGAACAAGTAAACATGTGTTTGAATTCTATGGAGCCAGGAATTACCTTTGGGCTCACAAGCACTAACATAGGGACTTTTTGAGACTTGGCAACCAAAGCACATGCATTAGAGCTAATGACTAAAAAGATTGCAGCATTCCAAGCCAGAATAGAAAAGTGAGGGCTGAACAAAGTAGTAGTAGTAAATGTTGTCGATCAAGAGAAGAAGAAAAATACTTTTCGTGATAAAAAGAAAATAAGAAGAAGGGAAGAACCCGATCGACGAAGTGATTATAAAAATGATAAATGACGGCAACCATATGATTCTTATAAAGAATATGCTTTTGATAAAGAAGATGTGTTGTCGATGATGGAACAATTACTAGTTGCTGGAACCATCAGGTTACCTTCACCGAAATATCAAAAGAGGTTGACATGACTGAAAACAAGAAATATTGTCATTACCATCGTTGTCTAAGGCATCATACAGAAGATTGCTTCACACTAAAAAATATATTACAAAAGATGATAAAATAAGGAGAAATAGTTCTAAAAAATGACGTTGAACAACATAGAAGGGCAACTATAAATATGACATTTGCTATTGAATTGTCAAAATCTTTTGTCAGAAAAGTTAGTCTGAAAGACCCAACTTCAGCCTATCACCAAAAGGATGAATCGGTAAAAGAATCCATTACTCAAGAGAGAATTTTGGGGGCATCCGCATGCGACGAAGATGATGTGCTTCGTATGATGAATTGACTGTTAATAGTAGATAAAATCAAGCGGTTGTGGCCTAGACGTCCGAGTGGAAAGAAGCAAGTGAGAAAAGATATGAAACTGAGAAATAAAGCATATCCATTGTGGGAATAAATTTGTATCGATACACTTGCCAAATACCAGGTTTATCAACAATACATAAATCCAGAAGGTGGCCGCAATTTTGGTTTCGATGAATATCGACATGATACTTCCAAACCAAAAGGAGGCAAGATAGATGAATAATAAAAAAACTAACTCTGTATTTCTCCCTCTATATGAATAAATGCAGGCTTTCAAGTATATCAAGTTCAAGCGAATTATTGCAAAGCGCTAATGATTATCACCTCGACATATGAAAAGCGCTAATGATTATTACCAAATGAAAAGCATTAGTGATTACCATCAAATCATTAAAAGCCATCATCGCTATCACCATATTACCGACATGAAGGCCATTTTATTATCTAAATTTATTGAAATTAATAATATCGCCCAGTTGATACACTATTCTAACCATAAATTTTTGTTTCATATCATCAGCAAGGGGCGATATATCAATTTTGATCTATTATCTTTAGCAGGGCCTATAAAGCCAATTGCATATAAATATCATCAGCGATGGCAATCTATCATATATGGCAATGGAATATGGCAATCTATGATCTATGGTAAACTACTGATAAGTACTGCGACAACGATGGTTATTTATCATCCATGGTAGCAAAGGCGAGGTTATAAAGCCAACTACGCATAGGACTTGTCATCATTGGTGGCGATATAGTGAGATCATACGGGTAGCAATGAGAAGCATGTGACCTTAAAAAGTTCATAAAGAGCATCATGTGTACCCATGCAGGAAGTTGATGAAGCAATCACATAAGACCCATGCCATCTGTACAGTTTCCAACAGCGTCACAAGGGCTAGCGAGAAAATGCCCTCTTGTGAATGGGTTCGACCTTGTAGGTGAAGAAAAAGTGAGTCTCTGAAGTAAGATGACTCCCCAGATTCCTGGTTTGATTCTAGTAGAAATGCATGAGGACGGGTTTTTAGCCTCCTCATTGATGGACTGGCAACCTTGGATTTGGTACCCTAAGGTAGCCTTGCGCGCCCAGTGAACTCTAGAGAGTTACTGTGGCTAACTCTGTGCATAAATCCCACCGAGTTCACGGCCCCGGTAGCTTTATTGGGTCCCTCTGATGGATCGCAGTCTATGAACTCCCTGGCCACAATAAGTCTAACAAACTCATAAGAGTTACAGAGACCATTCGCATAAGACTCAACTCCAACTACTTATGATTCTAAAAAACTATGATCACTCCACTACTCGAGAGCTTAAACTATGTGTGAAAGTGTCCATTTCAGTCCTGTCCAGTCATGTCAATCCAGTACAATTAAGTAAGGTCTAGTCATGTCAAGTCCAGTACAAACTTAAACTATGCATAACATCAAAATGTTGCAGATACATATGCTGACCTATTTTACTTAAGATATGCTCAAATATGCAATTGCCTAATATGATAAAATAAATCATGAAAATCTCAAATACTGATTGAACAATATATAGAAATGTGTTTCTCTTGAATCAGGTTCAAATTACAGCAATAGCAAATCTGTTCAAAATGCTTGCTACTTTCTATTCAAGAGTTAAATTCTTCAAGATCAATTACGAGTCTTCAATTATAATATGCATATTCTTTTGAAGAGAGTAACGATGTCTTACTGTTGTTTACTTTACTGATAATGAAGGAAGGTTATCTTGTAAAATCTGTAGAGGTGAAGGAGGATAAAAATACAAAGAAATATCATTTTCTTCTGGACGATTTAAAAAACTTCAGATGCATTCTTTGGATTCTTCGAAGGAACACCAAATGTTATTCATCCTTCAAGGGTATCAGTAGGCTTCATTTCATAGATATTATCTTTTAAAGATATCTTTATGTAGAGTTAGCCTGGAGAGGGGGCATGATATATTTCTTCAAAGTGATTCATGCCTTAGCCTTTTTGATAATTTCTTATGCACGGCAGAGGAATTGATATGGCATAATCAACTATGTAATAATGGTTCACTAAGTAATACTGATGAGCCCACCAACGCATCCAATTATATGAAGCATGAACTAGATAATTATAGATGGGAATTATAAAGCGTGATCCAGTGTGAATGTTTAAAAGTTGCTTTCATATCTTTCACGCCCCAGACTCGAAAACCAGGCTCACAAAATTCTCGATCGCCGAATCCGGCATGACAGCCTCCGCAGTACCCCATCTCGGCTCTTGGCACCCATATACCAGGTTCCAATCCTGGGATCCTACAAGGAAGATTTCCAACACACATTTATCTCGTAAGAAGCATAACCATAAGTATAACCCACAACAACAACAACCAGAAACATCACCACATATCCACTATAATAAAAAAAAACTTTAAGTACAATGCATAAGTGAAATACAATATCAAAATCAAAAGCTCCAGAAGACGGCTGCAAGCTCCAATCTTAATGCTGCTGCGGCGTCCTAGCGTCACCTGCATGCAACGATCATGCATAAGCTTATAGAAAGCTTAGAGGGTAGTGTAAATGTGTTCACAAGGTAAGTGTCAATTATGCAATATCAGAGCAATGCAGAAATATGCTGGTAAGTTCATGAATGCTATCAGTCGTACTAAGGCTATGCGATGCAAGGCATGAATGCTATCGGTCATACCAAGGATATGCGATGCAAGGCATGAATGCTATCGGCCAAACCAAGGTTATGCGATGCAAGGCATGAATGCTATTAGTCATACCAAGGTCATGTGATGTGAGGCTTACATAGCCAAATGTCATATGCAAGATGCAATGCAAGCATGCCAGTCCTCATCTGAATCCAAATAACAATACAGCTCATCTTTAGAATATCACTGGGGTCTAGTACACTTAACACCAGCTTGCCACCCCATCTAAGCACGCAACTAGGTAACTGGAAGAGACATCACCATTCACCTGCCAATATTGGGCCCGACTCATCGATAGCGAACCCATTCCTTAAGCTGGGTCAGACTTAGCCTAGTCATTGCCCCCTCATTCAAGCAGGTAAGGCCACACCCCCTTCCAACCAACCACGACACAGTGGGAGACATGACCACTTGGTATTTGGCCCACATGGGCTCATACATCCACTCGGTCTAGACATTGGAGCATCCTCTTGATACCATAAGGGTTTGGCGATTTTCACCCTAGGACATCTATGGCTCCCCCGTGCTAGAACAAGTATTTTCGGTATCCAATCCTACCATCCACGCTATGTCAGCGGAGGCCACAATCCTGATATCCCTAGGACATATAGTAATCATATAACACAATGCAAGATGCATGAGTCACACCATCCAGTCATGCATCAATCCTGCGCATATCACGCACTCATGTGGGCAACTTCGTCTATCAGGGAGTCCCATAAATAATCCATCTAATGGCATATATTATGATTTGTCACTCCTCATATCAAAAATACATATGATGCGTATGGGCATGTATCATGAAGTTATACTAAGCATGTTATATGATGATGATGTACTCTTCTCATAACAAGGATGGGCCTAGATAGCCTACTCATATCAAGTATGGGCTCAAGAATAAGGAGTGAGCTTCCTCACCCACTCCATCACATAAACAACTAGGCTTCCTAAGGGGCCTAATAAGCAGAAGGTGGGCTCTATGACTTGGACATGTCTACATGGCATAGAGGAAGCATAATCGATAGTGGAGGCCCAACGATTTGGGTTAGCCCACTAAGACTGGATAGGTAACACTATGGCGGCCCAAATTGATGAGAAAGGGCCTAACAATGGGCCCCAGGGAGGGTTACAAGGTGGACATTTAACCACCATTGCTCTTACAATGGACATTTAACCATCATTGTTTCTAAGGCATGGCTCATTTAAAACCTACCCTAAAATGGGGGTCCATGGTCCTCATGCTAACTAAGAGATAGATGGGCATCATAAACATTATCACATACATCATAGTGGACTCACATAACTTAATTGGGCCTCACATGCATCACATTAGGCCTTACACAAGGGCCTTACATACATCTCATTGGGCCTCATACAAGGGCCTCATATACATCACGTTGGGCCTCACATACATCACATTAATCTTGTGCCCGATACCGCGCCTATCTCAAAGGCCCCATATCATATGGCACTGATGGAGTTGTGGGAGCTACAGAAGTAGTTGGACGAGTTGCATGAGCTAGGTTTTATCCGTCTGAGAATTTCATCATGGGGAGCGCTGGTACTATTCATCAGAAAGAATGATGGCTTATTGAGGCTCTACGTTGATTACCACGAGCTCAACTGGGTCACGATCAAGAATAAGTATCTACTCCTGAGGATTGATGATTTATTTGATCAGCTGCAGGGTGCACAGTTCTTTTTGAAGATTAAACTATGGTCCAGTTATCATCAGATTCGGGTCTGAGAGGAGGACATCATGAAGACAGCTTTCAGGACACGTTATGGTCACTTTAAGTTTTAGGTCATGTCTTTTGGACTGACCAATGCGCCCTTGATCTTCATGCAATTGATAAATGAGGTCTTCCATCCTTATCTCGATCAGTTTGTTGTGGTCTTCATCAACGGCATTCTGATCTATTCAAGGACTTACGAGGACCATGAACAACATCTAGAGATTGCCTTGTAGACCCTCCGTGCCCACCAGCTGTATGCGAATCTGGAGAAGTATAAGTTTTGGCAGGAGGAGGTGAAGTTCCTTGGTCATGTGGTGATGAGGGAGGGTGTCACAGTGGACCCCTCGAAGATAGACGCTGTGCGTCAATAGGTCCAGCTCACGAACACGTCCGAGATTTGCAGTTTTGTTAGTTTGGCGGAATATTATCGATGTTTTATTAAGGAATTCTCTCATATCACAGCACCACTGACCAGGTTGATCCGGAAGGGCACAGAGTTTATGTGGAGTGACACCTGTGAGAAAGCATTTGTGGAGCTAAAGGACCATCTGACACCCGCACCAGTCCTCACTCTTCCCTTTGGGAGTGAAGGATTTGTGGTTTTTACCGATGCCTCGCATGTTAGTTTGGGTGTTGTCCTAATGCAACATAGGAAACCGATGGCCTTCGCATCTTGCCAGCTCAAGGTCCATAAGTAAAACTACCCCACACATAACCTACACATAATCTGGAGTTGGATATAGTTGTCTTCACACTGAAGATGTGGAGGCACTATCTCTATGGGGTTAGGTTCAAGTTCTTCTCTGACCACAAGAGCTTGAAGTATCTATTCTCGTAGTCTGAGCTGAACATGAGGCAGAGACCCTGGATGGAGCTCCTGAAGGACTATGATTTTGATCTTTAGTACCACCCTGACAAGGTGAACATGGTGGTGGATGCTCTTAGCCATCAGCCACGGGGCTTAGTGGAGCATATGATGGTCCAGGAGTAGAGGATGCTCAAGGATATAGCAGGATATGACTTTGAGTTTGGTCCATAGCCTACTATTGTCTAGCTATCAAGCTTATCGATTTAACCCTCTCTTGTAGCAAGGGTGATCTAAGCTCAGCAGACAGATGAGTTGTTACAGGGTTACCGAGCAGAGACCGTATCTGAGGGGCAGTCGGAGTGGCAAATTGATTCAGATGGTGGACTTCATTTCAAAGGCCGATTGTGTGTCCCAAACATTCCAGAGTTGCGCAGAGATCTGATGATCGAGGCACACCTATCAAGGTTTACTATCCACCCGAGCTCCATAAAGATGTACCGTGACATGAGGAGGTAGTATTTTTGGGCAGGGATGAAGAGTCAGATTACCAGTTTTGTAGCTAAGTGTGACACGTGCCAGCATATCAAGGCCGATCATCAGAGACCCCCAGGTCCATTATAGCCATTGAGCATCATGATGTGGAAGTGGGAGCATGTATCCACAGATTTTATCATAGGTTTATAATGGACTTAGCGTGGTCATGACACCATCTTGGTTGTCATCGATCGTCTAATGAAGTCGACACATTTTCTTGTGATTCGTGCGACCTGGCCTTTAGAGCGGCTTGCCAGGATATTCATCGAGAAGATTATAAGACTATACGGTGTTCCAGTTTTGATCATTTCTGACCAAAACCCGAGGTTCATGTCTCAATTTTGGAGAAGCTTTTAGAAGGTGATGGGATCTTTTTTACAGCTCAGCACCCCGTATCATCCGCAAACCGATAGGCAGACCGAGAGAGTTAACCTGATCCTTGAGGATATGCTTCGGTCTTGTGTGATTGACTTCTCAGATAGCTAGGATGAGCACCTGCAATTAGCTGAGTTCTCATATAATAACAGCTATCAGGAGACCATTGGCATGGTTCCTTTTGAAGCATTATATGGTAGACCGTGGAGAACACCGAGTTGTTAGACCAAGGTTGGGAAGCAGCGTCTCCTAAGTTCCAAGCTTGTGCAAAAGATGTCAGAGGCAATCGATATCATCAGGCAGAGGATACGCACAGCTCAGAGCCAGCAGAAAAGTTTTGCTGATCATTGGTGTCACCCCTTGGAGTTCGCAGTTGGGGGCCGTGTGTATCTTAAGGTCTCGCTCATAAAGGGTGTGGTTCGATTTGGAGAGAGGGACAAGCTCTCCTTAAGATTTATTGGACCTTTTGAGATCATTGGGCACATTAGCGCTGTGGCTTATAGGCTTACCTTACCACCTCAGTTGTCTGGCGTCCACAATGTTTTCCATGTCTCTATGTTAAGGAAGTGTGGATCAGCCATCATTCCTGTTATTGATTGGCAGCCACTAGAGGTTCGTGAGGACGCTTCTTATATTAAGCAGCCAGTTCGTATCCTTGATTGGAAGGAGTAAGTCCTCCGGACTAAGGTCATTCCTTTGGTGAAGGTCAAGTGGGGTCACCATTCTGTTGAGGAGGTGTCTTGGGAGCATGAGCTGAGATTCGCGAGCGTTATCCCCATCTCTTTGATAATTGATTATATAATGTATCTTCTATGTTGTCTCTGATTATATATGATGGTATATTTTCTCCTCTTATGAGTCATGTCTAGTTGCGTGATAGTATAAATTTCAAGGATGAAATTTTTATTAGGAGGGGAGAGCTGTAAGGTTCGTATCCTAATCCGTACCATTCCTTAGACTTTTACGATCCTCCCCATCGAATTTCGGTAATTCGCAAACTATAGTTGCCATTTTCGCACAACCCTAAGTCACATCCTGAAGATCTGAGACGACTCGACCTGAGACTTATTTTAACACCCCAGATTTTGAGGCTCAAGCAAGGCTCAACTCCCGAGATCCAGTACATCACTTATGCAACATGGATAATGATGTTTAAATGTTGTTCATATTAATGTATTAAACATGAATGAGATTATACCAAAATAGTATCTCATACTCCAAAGATAATGTAATTAAGCAAGCGGAAGACTGAAGCATATGTATTAAAATAAGTAAGCGGTTCATAGCCTCCAGAGTATGATGATGTATCAGGGTTTAATTTATATAAGGTTTGTTTCAAAATATACAAAATACCAAAATGTAAGTGTCCAACTAATCCATGTATCCTTTTAATCCCGTCAGATCAGAACGAGGTCTACATAGACTCGCTTGATAGCTGAACATAGGAGAATTCCTCCTCCTCATCTATGAAGTCTAACTCAGCTACATAGACTTCGTCCTCACCTACATCTAAAACAGAGTCTGGTTGGTGTTTTAAAACACCATCCCAGAGTGAGAGTGAGTGATCAACTCAATGGTACTATAAGGTAAAGGTTAACATGTTAATAAGTCAATCAAGCAGTAATGATAAAGTAATACAACAATCACTTCCTAGCTACTCTTGTTAATGTAGGAATGGTGTGCAGTAATGATGCATGCCCTCGCACAAAGCTCCCTTAAAAGCGACTCCAACAACCAAGTTCGCGCATGATAAACTCCCTAAAGTGCAACTTTCTCGCCAAAGCACATGCAATGCGGTGCATGGTCGTGTTAGCCGAGTAATTAGTTAAGATAATTCATATAGCAGGTTCGGGAAGCTAAGGTACCTCCCTTTATATCATTTACCCAACCAAAGGATCCATCTAGGATCATCAATCCTAGTTATTCACATACGACAGGTAAGTTATAGGGCACCACCCCTAAAGAAAAGTAGTGAATAGGCAAATTCAAGAGTTTATACTCGCGGTCACTATGGGGAGGCTCGTCACCTTAGCATAGGCCGACAGCTCGAACACGGTGTCCCATACCACCATGCCCGACTCACGAGTTTGGGTTGCTCACTGGTCACTACAGGAAGGCTCGTCACTCCAACACGGGCCGACAGCTCGACCACGGTGTCCCATACCACCATGCCCAGCTCGTGAGTCTTAGCGAATCGTGGTACCATGGTTGAAACGGGCTTTTACATTGGTAAGTGGTACCTTAGATTCAAGCAGTGATATCCATACATGGTAAACACACAATAGGTCAATCAATTTATTTGGTGAGTTCGATTGGTATGAGCACACGTTGACTTAATCGACATGGAGTGCATAAGCACTCCTTGTGGCCTAACCACTATCATAATCGTTGTGCGACATGGATTCGTCGAGTTACCCAATGTGGCAAGACTAATTCAGCCACCAGTACAAGGATTGTTACCGATTGCCTGGGCCACGTTGGAGCCCTAATCTTACTCAGATATAATAGATAGACACATGTGATAATCATATCAGAATTTAACAAACAATCCAAATAAATACATCATTTGAGCATTTCATCAAACACATTGGATATGTCACCTAACACGTGTATTTCATCCATAAGTTACGTAGCAACAAATATGATTACATGAAAGAGACTAGACATATGATTAAGGTAATTGAGAATCTTGTCTTAATATACTTAATAAATAAAATTCATCGACAATTTCTCATTCAGACATTTAATTAAACACTTAGACTACACATCACCAAATACATAGACTAGATTAGTTATGACAAATATTATGGCAATTCCTTACATAAAGAGATCATCATGCATATGGCAAACATGTATCCTACGTTTACAGTCTTGACAGGCACAAATTACAATTTCATGTTCATTCAAACATTTCAACAAATATATGGAATGCATCTTGTATTCAACATAGTTCACACATGCATAATATATCAAAAACGTCGTAACTAAGATCATATGGTAGTAATCAAGTTAGACATAAATCATTAGCTGATATTGAAAGCATTGAAAATCATAACCTAAATGTTTATAGTCTACACCTTTCGTAGGAATACTCGATTCGGATGCAGTTCGAATTCTACGTTCCCGAAAATGGAACGTCGGGCACCTAAGCAATGAAATAGGTTAGCTATTTCGTTGAATACTCTATTTAGATCTCTAAATCAAGATTAGGGTTAGGTTTTCTTACCCAAATCGAAGCCGAAAACGATTGTGTAGCGAAGTGGAAGGGTGATTCAGTGTGTGGAGTAGCGAGGAAGAATCACAACAACGATCTCCCAAACCTTCCCTTCTCTCCTCACTCTTTTCTCTTCTTTTCTCTCCTCTCTCCTAAGGTTAGAGAAATTCGTATGGAATGGGAATGGGGTGGTTTAAGGGCTTTATATAGGCCCCGAACTAATGCAAATGGCCCCAGGGCCATGGTATACTTAGTTCATAAACAAAGGGTGTCTATTTTCGACAAACAGGGCTCATCTGGAGGCCCATTATTCACTTACGTCGTAAGGGAAGTTCCCTAATAATGGATCTATGCTAGGATTGTGATTTCGGTGCGATTGGATAGGCCGATCGGCCGTAGAGGACCCGTGTCAGATTACGGTCGAACTTGCTCGATCGGGGTCGCAAGTATACGGATATGAGCAGGGAAATTTCCTTTTTCCCTGGGTGAAATTTGGTCAGAAACTGACGGTCCAAATTCCTCAATTTTGAGCACAAGCGAACGGCCGAATATACTTAAGTTTCAATATATTTTCTAAAGATATTCGCATTTCTTATACACTTTACTCAGGGCTCAAGTTGTGCATTTCTAGATACTATCCAGGCTCGATTCGCACGATGGTTGTCAAGCCCAGTAGGACAGACATAACTGTATAGTTTCATGGTCATCAGACTTTCGACGTATGATGTAAGTCTGATACGGAGTTTCAATGTATTCCTGAGAGCGACAGGCTCGTGAGATTTCTCCTAGGTTCTCAAGTAGTGTTGAATTGGTGATTTTGATGGTTTTGGGTCTTACCATTTGTGTAAATGATGGTCTGAGCTAATTTCACAGATTAATTTAGTTCAATACTTAATTAATTTCGCTTAAATTTCTATAGAATGCGATCCTTAGGGATTTCTACATGAGGTGGTACTCGGCCTTTGTATGGATTTTTTCTAGACGTTACAATCTACCCCCCTCAAAGAAAAATTTCGTCCCCAAAATTAGTACCTTCTCATAATCCTCGAGGATTTGAGGGTAGTTCTTACAGACTTCGGCATCTGTTTCCCAAGTAGCCTCTTCCTTAGTGTGGTGCGTCCACAGTACTTTCACAAGTGAGATTACTTTGCTGTGTAGCACTTATTCCTTCCTATTGAGAACATGTGTTGGTTGCAGTACATAGGTAGCGTCTTCACTTAACTGTACTTGCTCTCATTCAATAATATGGGAAGGGTCAGGAACATATTTCTTCCACATTAATACGTGAAACATGTTGTGCACGCCTGCAAGTGGTGTGGGCAAAGAGAGGCGGTATGCCACCACACCCACTCAGTCTAGAATCTGAAATGGGACAATGAATCTCAGTGTGTGTTTCCCTTTCTTTCCAAATCGAAGGACTCCCTTCATTGGGGAAACTTTCAGGAATATGTGGTCCCCAACTACAAATTCCATCTGTCACCGTCTGATATCGATGTAACTTTTTTATCTACTCTAAGCTGCAAGAAGTCAACGCCTGATAATGTCGATCTTATCTGAGGTTACCTGTACTAAATCTGGGCCAACCAAACTCTTCTCGCCAATTTTTGCCCAACGATGTGGTGCTCGACATGGGCGTTCATACAGGGCTTCGTAAGGAGCCATGCCAATGCTCGCTTGAAAGTTGTTGTTATAAGAAAACTCAGCATAGGGGAGACAGTCATCCCAAATGTCCTTGAAATCAAGAACACAAGCTCACAACATATCTTCTAATATCTGATTTACCTATTCTATATGCCCATCGGTCTGTGGGTGGAACGCGGTACTGAACTTTAGTTTCACTCCCATTGCTTCTTGGATTTGAGTCGAGAAAATAGATGTGAATCGTGTATCTTGGTCCGACACAATCTCCATGGGAACTCCATGCAGCCGTACAATCTCCTTGATGTACAGCTTGGCTAAATCATCTACTGAGTTTGAAACTCTAATCGGGAGGAAATGAGCCGATTTCATCAATCGGTCCACAATCACCCAAATGGAGTCATGCCCCTTTCTCATCTTCGGTAACCAAGATATGAAATCCATGGATATGAAATTTCACTTCCATTCAGTTATGGGCATGGGCTGAAGTAAACTAGGAGGTCGGTGATGCTTGGCCTTGACCTACTGGCACGTGAGACAATGGGACAAGAAGTCTGCTATGTGGGCCTTCATGTTATCCCACTAGTACGAACTTTCATATCTCTATACATCTTTGTACTTCTAAGATGCATCGCCATCCTTTAATTGTGAGCGGCTTCCAAGACTTCCCTTCTCAAGTCATGGAGATTTGGGATGCACAGGCGGCCATGATATCGTAAACCTCTATCCAAGCCAACTCTCCATTCGGATTCTTCGTTGTGACTTACTCGTTCTCTCATCTTCACCAACAGTTCAACTTCTTCCTGAGCCATAATGATTCGGTCATCAATAAGTGGATGTACGTGGATGTGTGCAACGTTCTCAAATAGCTCCTCTACTGTAAGCTTCTCTTCGAAGTCTCGCATAAACTCTACCATATTCTACTCTTTTATCATCAGTGGAACTGCAAATTTTATTGTCTTCTCTCGGATCAATGCATCGGCCATTAGGTTGGCCTTGCCAGATGGTAGGAGACCTCAAACTTGAAGTCCTTCAAGGTCTCCATCCAACGTCGTTGCCTCATATTCAAGTCTCTCTGAGTAAAGATGTCCTTGAGGCTTTTGTGATCGCAAAAGAGCTCGAATTCCTCTCCGTAGAGGTAATGTCTTCAGAGCTTTAATACGAAAATGACTGCCGCTAATTCTAGGTCGTGCATGGAGTAGTTTTCTTCATGTTTCCTCAACTATCACGATGCATAGGCAATCACTCTATCCTTTTGCAAAAGTACACAACCCATACCATCATGAGATGCGTTGGTTTATATAGTATATCTGATCCCTTGCTTTGGCAATACTAGCATGGGTGCGGACGTTAGCTTGTCCTTCAATTCCTGAAAGGCTGCTTCTGCTTTCTCGTTCTAGGCAAACTTAAGATCCTTTCAAGTGAGTTGAGACAAGGTCTAGCTATCTTGGAAAAATCTTTAATGAATCGGCGATAGTAGCCAACAAGTTCGAGGAAACTCCTCACTTCTGTATCTGAGTCGGACTGTTCCCAGTCCAGTATCGCGGCCACCTTGGCAAGGTCCCTGGTAATTCCTTCCTTGGACACCACGTGTCCCAGAAACTTGACTTCTTCTTTTAAGAAGTCATATTTTTGGTATTGTGTAAACAACTGATTCTTCCTAAGAGTATCAAAGACTGCTTGCAGGTGTTCTTCATGATCTTTCTGACTCATGGAGTATATCAAAATGTCATCTATAAACATGATGATAAATCGGTATAGATATGGCCAAAACACCCGGTTCATGAGGTCCATGAACACAACCGTTGCATTTGTAAGCCCAAATGGCGTCACGAGGAACTCATAGTGTCCAAAACTGGTTCTGAATGCTATTTTCTGCACGTCTTCATTTCTAATGCACAACTGATGATACTCGGATAGTAGGTCAATTTTTTACAAATATTGTACCCCTTTCAACTGGTCGAATAGGTCATCTATCCTAGACAGAGGATACTTATTCTTAACGGTAATGTGATTCAGTTTGCAATAATCAATACACAATCGCAGTGATTCGTCTTTCTTCTTTACAAACAACACAGGTACTCCCCAAGGAGATACGCTAGGTTGTATGAAACCTGAATCAAACAGATCGTCAATCTATCTCCTCAGTTCCTCTATCTCACATGGAGGCATGCAATATGTCAATAGAGAGATAGGTGTCGCACCCGGCACTAAGTCAATGGTAAAATCGATCTTGCACTGAGGAGGTGGCCCAGGAATCGTTCTGAACACGTCCATGAAATCTTGGACATGTCCCCAAGCGTCGGACTATCAAAATTTTCTAATAAGGAGGCATAACAACAGATGTGGTGAGCACAACTGACCTGAACAGGGAAGGTGAAGATCGTGCCCTCGGGTCCATGGGTTATCACCAATCTGGGATCATAGTTGATCTCTGCCTTCATTTCGGTGAGCCAATCCATGCCGAGGATGAAGTCGTAATGATATATTGTGGTGACAATTAGGTCAATACACACCACCTGCCCCCTAAGTCTATCAGGCAACCCGTACATAGCTTAGTGGCATCTGTGAAGGTTCCACCAGCTGCAATGACTCTCACCCCAACTATAGGGGCAATATTCAACCCTAACCGCTTAACTGTAGAGTATGATATCATCGAAATAGTAGACCCAGTGTCCACCAACAGAAAAACTGGAGTACCTTGTATGTGGGATGTGACTTCGAAGGCTAAAGGCACTACAGTTGCTGACTCAGATGCTTCAGCTATAAGAGCGTGTACACGGGCTTATTGTGGATGATTTGGTTGCACTGCCATAGGTCATTGTGGTGACCTATTTCGAGGTAGGGTGGTCGATAAAATGGCTGTCCTAGCGGTGCTAAATGTAGAGGCAGAGCTGATATAACTTGTGGTGGCTAGCGGTTGATCTTCTGAGGCGGCATAAAACCATTGTCCCTCACCTTAGTAAAGCAAAAGGGCTCGTTATGGCCCGTCTTCTTACAGTAGACACACCAAAGATCTGATCGCCTCGGTTGGGTCGGTGGAGCTATTAGCCTAGGAGGCAAATTTTCACAAGGCCTCTTGCCGAGGAATGGTCAGTTCGGCAATTTAGGTCAAGGCCTTGGGCCCATGGGCATACGTGCCCAGGACAATCTATCTCCATCCTGCTCAACTGGCAGGGACATGTTCACTAGCTCAGCATAGTTAGGAAGGCTAGCGCAATACATATTAGTATGGATATCAGGCCGCAGACCCTCAGAAAATCGCCGCATCCTCATCGGCTCTCATATTCCGCCATTAGCATCCCCCCTTGTCGAAAGCAAAGAAATTCACCCTCCTTTTCATTACAGTAAGTGAGGGGAAGTACTTTTCATGGAAACAATTTTCAAACGCGTCCTACGTCCACACATATCCTGGGGGAACGGTCGTAGGATGTTATCCTACCAAAGACTAGCCTCCTTCTCAAACATATACATAAGAAGTTCCACTTGCTCTGCCTTAATATAGTGCAACAACTTCAGCATCTTGGATATACGATCCAACCAATACTTTGCCTCCTCGGATCGGTGAGTACTCGCAAATGTAAGAGGGCGGAAGCGCGGAAAGTGCTCAAATAGGCCACTGGCAGTCATAGTCCCAGTGGGCTGCATAGGTGGCATAGGCGGGACCATATTCATGTTCTGGGCAATAGCCCCCACAATAGTGGCCAAAAACTGTTGTTGTTGCTGCATCAGGAGCATCATCTGCTCCAACCTATCAGGAAGAGGAGCCGCCAGAGGCATGTGTGGCGTCGACGAAGATGCACGGTTCTATTCCAGAACTAGTGGTGCACAAGGTGTTGGCCCATTGGTGAGGCCAGTGGCCGGCTGTGAATCCGGAATTATCTCACTATTCGGGCCCAAATCGAGGTCCGTATGGCTATTGCTTAGGGGAGGTGCCCCGTCAATCGATCCACCAAGTGCGAGACGTGCTATATTCCGAGTGTTTTTAGGAGGCATTCCCTATATACAACATAGGGTGCAACATGTGTAAGATTAAGATAACATTATCCATTTTTCTAAACATTCTACACATTCCAAACCAAAAGAAGCTTCATGCATTTCATTTGGCCAAAACTTGTCATAATACATGAGATGTGGTATTACATGAATTATGAAAGAAGATGCATGTGAGCTAATTTAGCAAAAGCTTTAACACTAACTACACTAACATCTAACTAAGTCATCTAGGGCTATTACAAAGAAAACAAGAAACAAAGAAAACCAGAAGACAACTGCAACACGTAACTAGTTTTTTTACTCTAACGAGGGTGGAGGCACACCCTTATCCTACATACAGCACAGGAGGGTCTTCAAGGTACGAGACATTTTCTTGAATTTCTGTTTAGCTCTGTACAGGAAGTCCACCACAAGGTGAGTGCATTCTGTATGGTTACTTCACCTAGGATATACGTTGTACGTGCATATGTTTTCACATCCCAAACTTGTAAACCGAGCTCACAAAATTCCCAATCGCCGAATCCGGTGCTGACAACCTCCGTACCACCCCATTCTCAACTCTCAGTGCCTTCCAATCCGGGGATCCTACAAGGAGGATTTTCAATATGAATTTGTCTCGTAAGAAACATAACCACAAGTATATCTAATTCACAAGAACAACATCATCACCACATATCTACTAATATAATCATTTGAGTACAATGCTAAAAGGAAAAAATACATGCATGTAATGAAATCTTCACAAGGCTCGGCTGTACGCTCCTGCTCCTGCTCAGCTACGACTACGTCCTAGTGTCACCTGCGCGCATCTATCGTGCATAAGCTTATAGAAATCTTAGAGGGTGGTGTAAGTGTGTGAGAAGTATATGCATACTCAGAATGTAATATCAGAGTAAACAGAAATACTAGTAAGTCCACAAACCATATAATATCAGAGTAAGCAGAAGTACTGACAAGTTCAAAAAAATATCATCAACCTAATCTAGGATATGCGATGAAAAGACATAGTAAGCCAATGTCATATACAGAGAAAGTAATGTAGGTCAGTTATGCAATACGGAAACATAATAAGTCAAATATTAGATACCGATGATATAATACCATATGTAATTTTGAAGAGCTACGAATACCATCAGCCTTATCTAAGTCATATGAATGCAGAAACATAGCAACCCTAAATGCCATATGTCGAGGATGTAATGCAATATACAATATGTGGTGCGAATGAAATGACCAAGCTGCAGTGTGAAGAAGGGATGATGGTACGTGGTATCGTAGGCTATGGGGCCTATCACAAAGGACTTCTATCCAAACCAGTCCCATACCTAAATTTAGATAGATAGACTCAATTTGGTAAGCTCGTGATCTCAGGTTAGTCACGTCCCCAACTGAAATCCTGGCTATTGCGAAGATACACGTAATAAATAGTTGCGCACCACCAACCCAAGTGAATAGTGAATGAATGAATGAGTGTGCAACTCCTGCCGCACAAATCAGTACTGTACATCTCTGGGATTATCACCGGGGTCTAGTACACTCAACATGCAATCGCCGCCTACTGGACGTGCAACCATGCAAGTGGAAGAGACCTCACTATCCGCTTGACCAGTAGTCAGCCAATATCTATCCGACACGTCGATAGCAAACCGAATCACGAGCTGGTCAAACTCAGCCTAGCTATGCCCCTTACCCTTAGGTGGGTAAGGCCACACCCCCTCCTAACCGACCACGACACAGTGGGAGACGCGACCTCCTAGTATTCGGCATTCGGGTGCTTATGTATCCACTCGGTCTCGACGTTGGGGCGTCTCTTGGCCTCAGAGGTTTAGGGACTTTCACCCACAGACATCCAAAGTGCCCAGATGCTCGAACCTAAATATTTTCGATGTCCCATCCGGTCATCCATGATATGCCTGTGGAGGTCACAGCCCTGATGTTGCTAGGGCATATAGTAATCACAATCACACAATGCAAGATACATGAGTTATGTAGTCCAATCATGCATCAATCCTACGAATACTGTGTGGTCATGTGGGATAACTCCACCTATCAGGGAGTCCCATAAACCATCTGTACTATGGCATATGCAATGGTCAATCACATCTCATAATAAACATGTAGATGATGTATATGGTCATGTATCATGATGCTATGCTATCTCATACTCATAATCGACATCAATAACCGGCATCAACAATCAGCCTCAATAATGTGGACATTTAACCAACATTTCCCCAAAGGAATGACCCACATAGAACCTAACATATAGTAGACCCATGGCCTCGGCCTAATATACAACACCATGGGCCTTACTCAAGAGCTTAATACAAATCACGATGGGCCTCTCACATAGGCCTAATATACACCACAATGGGCTCCATTGCTTGGCCCTAAAATGCACCACAATGGGCCTCATCACATAGGCCTCATATACATCACTTTAGGCCTTAAACACGGGCTGAATACACATCACAATGGGCCTTAAATACATAACACATATATATCACATTAGGCCTCGACATTCGAAATCAACCTCGATAATCGAAATCGGCCTCAACAATCTGAATCAGCCTCGACAATCGGAATCAGCCTCAACAATCGAAATCTGCCTCAATAATCAAAATTGGCCTCGACAATTGGAATAGGCCTTAACAATCTGACTCGGCCTTGACAATCGAAATTGACCTCAATAATCGAAATTGGCCTCGATAATCAGAATTGGCCTCAACAATTGGACTCGGCCTCGACAATTGGAATCGGCCTCGACAATCGAAATCGGCCTCAACAATCAGACTCGATAATCGACAATCAAAATCGGCCTCAATAATTGAAATTTGCCTCAATAATCGGAATCAGCCTCGACAATCGGAATCAGCCTCGACAATCAGCCTCAACAATTGGCCTCGATAGTCAGAATCCGCCTTGATAATTGACCTTAACAATCGAAATCGGTGAGAATGGGCCTAACAAGGCCTAAGGGATGGTCACAATGTGGACGTTCAACCATCATTGCCCATCAATGTGGACATTTGACCAACATTGCTCCCAAGAAGTGACCCACATAGGGCCAAACATATAGTGGGCCCATGGCCTCACATAATGGCCTAATATACATCATATTTGGCCTCATAACTGGGCCTTAAATACATCACAATGGGTCACATCAATGAGCCACATATACGTAACGGGTGGGCCCCATCTCATGCCAGCAGGTGGGCATCATAAGACATACAAAATCGTGGGCCGCTTGCTGAACGTTTAGTCCACCAACGTGGGGGGCCACATGAATGGATGATGGATACAATGCATATCTCATGTCGGCTCTACCAGCTAGAGATGGATGGCATAGATAAAACACAATTATCAAAGTGGGCCCCACCCATTTTTAGCCATTTAATCTCCATTGATTAATGATAGTGGGGCCCAAAGGAGTCAGGGATCAAGCAGGCATTTGCATTTCCCTACATGCAAGTCTGCATGACCCTGTGAACAGATTAGTGAAAAATAAACATTAAGATGGGTCCTGCAAAAGTTTCAATGGTGGACATCAATGTCTTCACTACTCCCTGTGGTGTGGCCCAGCGGAGATCTGGATCGGCCTCCTTTTTGGCCTCGGGCCCTTAAATTATCTAGAGAAATGGAGGGACGATGTGGATCTGATACATACATCATAGGGTGGCTCATGCAGCAAATGGAGATGGACAGCATGGCTGCAAACATCAAGGTCAGCCTACATAGCTTACTAACGCCACTGCAGTGGGCCTATCATCCTGAAAATGGACAAACTGCATGGGTGCAAGACACATTATCAAAGGTGGGCCCCTCCTATGGTCTCCAGAAGTGGACGACGTGGATTATAAAACATATACATGAAGGTGGGTTAGCAATCAAGGAAAAAGAGAGGGAAAGAGAGAGAGAGAGAGAGAGAGAGAGAGAGAGGGAGAGAGAGAGAGAAGGGAAGGGACCCAACCACTATGGACCCTCCCTATACAATGCATACATCAAGATGGGTCCCACATATGTGGGCCCTCAAATCATAATTTAAATAAAATAAAAGCATCCACCTTTGATCTCTTCTTCCTTCTTCCGCCAATGCGATCTAGAGCTCCAAGGGGTGCGATTCAACGGTCGAGATGGACTTTGGATGGTGAAGATGAGAGGTAGGAAGGTGGGCCACACAAAGTTCTCTCATGGAGCTTGGACGTGGGAGTTGCTTAGGAGAATGGGAGAGATGAGAGAGATGAGAGATGTGAGTGATGGGTGAGTGAGTGATGGAAGTACTTGTGTAAGAGAGAGAGAGTTGACTTTAAGGGGGGTGATTGTACTTGGGGATGGGTGTGAGTGATGGGAGTGATGTGTACTTAATTAATGTGATTGATGGGATGTTTTCTAGGGATTGCAACGTGCGGTGTTTATTCTCAAACTAAACGTGGGCCCACATCTCCTAGCCTGGGTATCTCCTCAGCACGTAATATGCAGCATCGGAACTGCTGCAACGACGCGGTTGCTAGGGTACAAGTCTCGGGTTGAGCCGACTCTGAAATTCGCGCAACTGCCAATAACAAATTGTGGGTCACCAAAATTTGACCGAGAGGACAGCGGAAGCCTTTGAAACGATACGGTCTAGGATATGGGTCTCACATATGTGGTGGAGTAGGCGAAAGTTTGTCGTCATCTTAGTTGATGCGAAGCTATTGTCTCGCCTCCAATGAGCCAATCGGCCGCAAAGGAAACATGTGCGGCGATCTTTCTCTCGTCTCCTAGTGAGATGAGCTGCACTTATATGTACCACACCACGCTCAATTCCCATAATATAGGCCATTACATCCACATTGACATGGCTTCCTGCCTCCCCGAAGGGATAGTAAATGGAAGAGGCTCTAGTAGTGGGTTCCGTATGTGAGCATAGAAGGCTCGTATGGTGCCTTCACTCGCATAAGCCTTCCCTTCAAACATGGGACCCCACCCAGTCTCCGTGAGAAGGTCAATAACTGGATATAGTCTAAATAGTCTCTCATCAATATGAGCTTCAAATACGACTTTGCGATCATAGAACTTGCCAAGTCCGGTGCCCACCGGTAGAGATCTTTCAAGCGAGATTTGAGGATTGAGATCCCGTTTCGATCTTCGCTCTCGCTCGTCACTTGTACTAGCCTCGGCGCTTGCCTTCTTCCATGAGCGAGTTGGACGGCTCTACCCGGCCTCATCCGGGGTTGCTCTTCTCTTTCCCATAAGGGAAAGGAGCGTTGAGATTGAGAAGATGGTGGAGACAAGCTCAAAGAGAGCCATGGAAGTGAAAAAAACTTGAAGATTGAAGTGGATGAGAAAGTTTAGGAGTTATGAGACATAAAAAGAGG
Organism: Magnolia sinica; assembly: GCF_029962835.1. Lineage (NCBI taxonomy): Eukaryota > Viridiplantae > Streptophyta > Magnoliopsida > Magnoliales > Magnoliaceae > Magnolia > Magnolia sinica. The sequence continues at coordinate 98,972,021 of NC_080574.1, read as the reverse complement.
ATTCTTGTGCTCAAATAGGTGGAAATAAGGAAGATGGAGGGATGGAAAGGGTAGTTTCAAGGTAATGGTCATGGGTGGATGTAAAAGGTAGAAGATTTGGAAGATGTGAATGTATAGAGAAGAGGATTTGAGGGAGAAATGGGGTTTTAGAGGGTATAGGGGTATTTGGAGGGTGGAATAGCATGAAATAGGGGTGAAATGGGGCTAAGGGAGTGAAATAGAGGGCCCTACATGGGTGGCCGGTGGGCGGCATGCCACCGCTGCCGCAGTGCCACCACGGCCCGCTATGAAGCCGAGCGGTGGGCCACCGCCTGGGGTGTCCGGCGGTGGCCACCCCCTCCCAGGGTGCTGTGTAAGTGCGGGGAACCCCCTAAGCCCCACTAGATTTTGTGATTTGGGCCCCTTTGCCCGTCTGATGCATTTTCTCGATCCAAGAGGCGCGTATTTAAGCTTTTTGGCTTGTTACAAGTTCGAGATTTGTCGACATATAGTTCAAACCCATCGATTGACAGCCTAAAAGGAACTGAGATCATTTCACATGATCTCGGACACGTACGGGCAACATTACAAAGGTCAATCTCGCCCATTGGTGAAACTTTAGGATCCTATGATCATTTTTACATTTCATCGCCCCCTTCCTACGTCAGAGTGTGTATAAAGTGCGTCGTATTACCTATAACATAGGTCCAATTTAATCTAAATCATGCTCTGATTCCAACTTGTAACGCCCTGAATTTCGACGGTCGAGCAAAGTTCAACTCCCGAGATCCAGCACATCACTTATGCAACATGGATAATGATGTTTAAATGTTGTCCATATTAATGTATTAAACATGAGTGGGATTATACTAAAATAGTATATCATACTCCAGAGATAATGTAATTAAGCAAACGGAAGACTGAAGTATATGTATCGAAATAAGTAAGCGGTTCATAGCCTCCAGAGTATGATGATTTATTAGGGTTTAATTTATATAAGGTTTGTTTCAAAATATACAAAATGTAAGTGTCCAAGTAATCCATGTATTCCAAGAATCCCGACGGATCAGAACGAGGTCTACATAGACCCGCCAGATAGCTGAATATAGGAGAATTCCTCCTCCTCATCTATGAAGTCCAACTCAGCTGCATAGACTTCACCCTCACTTGCATCTACAACAAAGTCTGGTTAGTGTTTTAAAACACCATCCCATAGTGGGAGTGAGTGATCAACTTAGTGGTACTATAAGGCAAGGGTTAGCATGTTATCAAGTCAATCAAGCAGTATTGATAAAGCAATATAACAATCACTTCCTAGCTACTCTTGTTAATATAGGAATGGTGTGCAGTAATGATGCATAACTTCGCACAAAGCTCCCTTAAAAGTACTCCGACAACAAAGTTCACACATGATAAACACCCTAAAGTACAACTTCCTTGCTAAAGCACATGTAATGTGGTGCATGGTCATGTTAGCTGAGTACTTAATTAAGCTTATTCATATAGTAGGTTCGAGAAGCTAAGGTACCTCCCTTTATATCATTTACCCAACCGAAGGATCCATTTAGGGTCATCAATCCTAGTTATTCGCATACAATAGGCAAGTTGTAAGGCATCACCCTTAAAGAAAAGTAGTAGATAAGCAAATTCAAGAGTATATACTCGCGGTTACTACGTGGAGGCTCGTCACCTTAGCGTAGGCCGACAGCTCGAACACGGTGTCCCATACCAACATGCCCGGCTCACGAGTTTGGGTTGCTCACTGGTCACTACGGGGAGGCTCATCACCCAAGTGCAGGCTAACAGTTCAACCACGGTGTCCCATACCACTATGCCCAGCTCATGAGTCTTAGCAGATCGTGGTATCATAGTTGAAATGGGCTTTTACATTGGTAAGTAGTACCTTAGATTCAAGCAGTGATGTCCATACATGGTAAACACACAATAGGTGGATCGGTTTGTTTGATAAGTTTGATTGGTACGAAAACACGTTGACTTAATCGACATGGAGTGCATAAGCACCCCTTGTGGCCTAACCACTGTCGACAATCGTCATACGACACGGATTCGTCGAGTTACCCAATGTGGCAAGACTAATTCAGCCACCAGTATAAGGATTGTTATCGATTGCCGAGGCCACGTTGTAGCCCCAATCTTACTCAGATGCAATAAATAGACACATATGATAATCATATCAGCATTTAACAAATAATCCAAACAAATACCTCATTTGAGCATTTCATCAAACACATTGGACATGTCACCTAACACGTGTATTTCATCCATAAACTACGTAGCAGCAAATATGATTACCTAAAAGAGACTACACATATGATTAAGGTAATTGAGAATCTTATATTAATACACTTAATAAATATAATTCATTAACAACTTCTCATTCAAACATTTAATCAAACACTTAAACTACATATCACCAAATACATAGACTAGATTAGTTACGACAAATATTATGGCAATTCCTTATACAAAGAGATCATCATGCAGACGGCAAACATGTATCCTAGGTTTACAGTCATGACATGCATGAATCACAATTTCATGTTCATTCAAACATTTCAATAAACACATGGAATGCATCTTGTATTCAACATAGTTCACACAAGCATAATATATCGAAAACACCATAACTAAGATCATATGGTAGCAATCAAGTCAAATATAAATCATTAGCTAACATTAAAAGCATTGAAAACCATAACCTAAACATTTATAGTTTGCACCTTTCGTAGGAATACTCGATTCGGACGCGGTTCGAATTCTACGTTCCCGAAAATGAACGTCGGGCACCTAAGCAATGAAATAAGTTAGCTATTTCATCGATTACTCTATTTGAATCTCTAAATCAAGATTAGGGTTAGGTTTTCTTACCCAAATCGAAGCCAAAAATGATTGTATAGTAAAGTGGAAGGGTGATTCAGTGTGTAGAGTAGCGGGAGAGAATCACAGCAATGATCTCCCAAACCTTCCCTTCTCTCCTCACTTTTTTCTCTTCTTTTTTCTCTTCTCTCTCCTAGGGTTAGAGAAATTCCTATGAAATGGGAATGGGGTGGTTTAACGGCTTTATATAGGCCCAGAACTGATGCGAATGGCCCTAGGGCCATGATATACTTAGTTCATAACCAAAGGGTGTCTGTTTTCAACAAACATGGCCCATCTGGAGGCCCATTATTCACTTACATCGTAGGAGAAGTTCCCTGATAATGGATCTATGCCAGGATTGTGATTTCGGCGTGATTGGATAGGCTGATTAGCCATAGAGGACCCATGTCAGATCAATGGTCGAACTTGCTCGATTGGTGTTGCAAGTATACGGATATGAGCAGGGAAATTTCCTTTTTCCCTGGGTGAAGTTTGGTCAGAAACCGATGGTCCGAAATCCTTAATTTCAAGCGTAAGCGAACGGCCCAATTTAATTAAGTTTCAATACATTTTTTTAAAATATTCGCGTTTCTTACACACTTTACTAAGGGTTCAAGTTGTGCATTTCTGGATACTATCTGGGCTCGATTCCCGTGATAGTTGTCAGGCCTAGTAAGACAGGCATAACTATATAGTTTCGCGGTCAACGGACTTTCAACATGTAGTCTAGGTCTGATATAGAGTTTCAATGTATTCCTAAGAGCAACAGGCTCGTGGGATTTCTCCTAGGTTCCCAAGTAGTGTTGAGTTGGCGATTTTGATGGTTTTAGGTCTTACTACTTGTGTAAATGATGGTCTAAGCTAATTTCACTGATTAATTTAGTTCAGTACTTAATTAATTTTTGCCTAAATTTCTCCAAAATATAGTCCTTAGGGATTTCTACCTGAGGTGGTACTCGGCCTTTGTATGGATTTTTCTGAGACGTGACACTAGTACCATTGCGACCGCGGTGACAACATCGCGACTTACGCACTGATGCGATACCCAGGCTAGGAGTTGTGGGTCCACGTTTATCTCGAAGAAATGCTACACGTTGCGAATCCCAAGAGAATCTTTACCCAATCTATCACATCAATCAATCAAGTACATGTCAAGTACAACTCATCACTCCACTCATCCCTCTCTTATAAAACCATCCCCAAAGTCAACTCTCTCTCACTTCACTCATCCCTTCCTTACACATACCCATCCCTTTCTTACACACAACCCATCCCTTTCATCCCATCACATCCTCTCTCCCTCTCATTCTCTCTACTATTTTCCAAGCAACCAAAGAGAGTGGATGTCCAAGCCTTCCAAGTAGGGAAAGAGCCAAGTGTGTGGCCCACTTCCTACCCCTAAACTCTCATCTCCACCCCTCAATCTTCATCATCCTCCATCAAAGAAGAAGCTAAGGAGCTTAGCATCCCAAGGAGACAAGAAGAAGTGTAATCGGTGGGTGTTTATAGGACTAGAGTAGTGATTTTGATGATGGGCCAAGTGGAGCCTACCGATTAATGGTATGTATCTCACTTTGGACCCTAGGTGTGGCCGATGGCCCACCATGATTCATATGTTCATCCCATGATGGGGCCATTCTCCATGGACTCCATCATGATGTTTATTTACCTATTGTGAGAAGGTTATTTAGACCTTGCATTTTTGGGGGAAAAGGGATCTCCACCATTGATTTTGATTGGTGGGCCCACATGTAATGGGACCCACTTGATGTATGTTTTGTCATGCATGAAAGAGAGGGCTCATAGTGGTGAAGCCCATCATCGCACGTCTCTCTCTCCCCCCTCTCTCTCTCTCCCCTGATTGTATGTCCCACCTATGATGTATGTATTTTTATCCATGCCGTCCACCAAGTGTACACACCCGCTGTCCAACCGGGGCCTACCTTGCTGTCCACCTGCTACCCATTCTGGGCAGACCCTGTTGTGGGGAAGATGCAAATATCATCTTTAATCCAAAGCTATGGTAGGCCACATGTGTGGACCCACTTGATGTATGTACCTTACATCCTCATCGTCCAAAACTTGGATGGTGGAGGGGCCAGCCATGATGTATGGGTCTTATCCTCACCGTCTAGCCTGCTTGACGGTGGGACCCACCTCATTATATGTATTTTATACCCACACTATCCATCCATTTGTTAGACGTGGGACCCACCCCACACGTGCTACACGTGTGGGGGTGGAGCCCACCTTGAGGTACATGCTATATTCACACCGTCCAGCCTCCTGGATGGTGGGACTCCACCATGATGCATGTGTTGTATTCGCACCGTCCACATGGGACGTGAGCTCGATGTGATGTGTGTGTTTGATCCAAGCCATCTAGTCCAGTCCACTAGACGTGGACCCCACTGTAATGTATGTGCTATATATTCACACCATCTAGCATGGGATGGTGTTGGACACACCATGGTGTACATGTTTTATCCACCCTGTCCATCCATGGGACCACCATGTTATGTGTTTCATCTAGCCATCTAGCCCCTAGACGTCCAGCGGGCCACCGTGATGTGTGTGTTGCATACACTGTCTATTTGGTGGGGCCCACCTTGCAGGCACACTATGTTCTATGTGTTTGATATACATGCTACCCATTTGATTTTTGGACTATATGGGCTACCTCATCAGACCCACTATGTTGTATGAGTTACACACACTACCCATCCCTTGTGCCTACCTCATAGGCCCTTGTTTGAGGCCCATTGTGATATATTTTAGGCCCATGAGATGTGGGCCATTGCGATGTATTGGAGGCCCATGGGATGTGGCCCATTGTGATGTATTTGAGGCCCATGGGATGTGGCCCATTGTGATGTATTTGAGGCCCATGGGATGTGGCCCATTGTGATGTGTAGGAGGCCCTTGTGTGAGGCCCATTGTGATGTGTATGAGGCCCTTGTATGATACCCAATGTGATGTATGAGAGGCCGATGTGTGAGGCCCAATGTGATGTATGTGAGGCCCATGAGTGAGGCCCAATGTGATGTATATGAGGCCCTTGTATGAGGCCCAATGTGATGTATGTGAGGCCCTTGTGTAAGGCCCAATGTGATGCATGTGAGGCCTAATTGAGTTATGTGAGTCCACCATGATGTATGTGATAATGTTATGATGCCTATTTATCCCCTAGTTAGCATGAGGACCAGGGACCCCCATTTTAGGGTAGGTTCTAAATAAGCCATGCCTTGGGAACAATGATGGTTAAATGTCCATTGTAAGAGCAATGGTGGTTAAATGTCCACCATGTAACCCTCCCTAGGCCCATTATTAGGCCCATTCTCATCGATTTGGGCCCTCATAGTGTTACATATCTAGTCTTCATGGGTTAACACAAACCGTTGGGCCCCCACTATCAATTATGCTTCATTCATGCCTTGTAGACTTGTCCAAGTCATAGAGCCCACCTTATGCTTATTAGACCCCTTAGGAAGCCTAGTTTTCTACGTGATGGAATGGATGAGGAAGCCCATACTTGATATGCGTAGGCCGTCTAGGCCAATCCTTGTTATGAGAAGAGTACATCATCATCATATAACATGCTTAGTATAACTTCATGATACATGCCTGTACGCGTCATATATATGCTTGATATGAGGAGTGACTGATCATAGCATATGTCATTAGGTGGATTTTTTATGGGACTCCCTGATAGACGAAGTTGCCCCACATGAGTGCGCAGTACACGTAGGATTGATGCATGACTGGATGGTGTGACTCATGCATCTTGCATTGTGTGATATGATTACTATATGCCCTAGCAATATCAGGGTTGTGACCTCCGCTAGCATAGAGTGGATGGCAGGATTGGATACCAGAAATACTTGTTCTAGAACAGGGGTGCCATAGATGTCTCAGGGTAAAAGTCCCCAAACCCTTATGGTACCAGGAGGATGCTCCAATGTCTATACCGAGTGGATGCATGAATGTATGAGGGCCGAATACCAATTGGCCGTGTCTCCCACTATTTTATGGTCAGTTGGAAAGGGGTGTGGCCTTACCCACCCAAGTGAGAGGGCAATGACTAGGCTGAGTCTGACCCAGCTTGAGGAATGGGTCCACTATCGACGAGTCGGACCCAATATTGGTAGGCGGATAGTGATATCTCTTCCACTTACCTAGTTGCGTGCTTAGATGGGGCGGTAAGCTGGTGTTGAGTGTACTAAACCCTAGTGATATTTCAGAGAGGAGTTGTATTGTTATGTTGATTCAGATGAGGACTAGCATGCTTTCATTGCATCTCGCATATGACATTTGGCTACGTAGGCCTTGCATCGCATGGCCTTGGTATGGCCGATAGCATTCATGCCTTGCAGAGCATAGCCTTGGTATGGCTGATAGCATTCATGCCTTACATCACATAGCCTTGGTACGGCTGATAGCATTCATGCCTTGCATCGCATAGCCTTGGTACAGCTGATAGCATTCATGGACTTACATACTTGGCACTTACCTTGCACATACACTTACACCACCCTCTAAGCTTTCTATAAGCTTATGCACGATCGTTGCATTTAGGTGATGCTAGGACGTCGCAGAAGCATTGAGATTGGAGCGTACAACTGTCTTCTGGAGCTTTTCATTTTGATATTGTAATTCCCTTATGCATTGTACTTAAAGTTTTTTATTATTGTGGATATGTGGTGATGTTTCTGGTTGTTGTTGTTGTTGTTATGGGTTATGCTTATGGTTATGCTTCTTACAAGATAAATATATGTTGAAAATCCTCATTGTAGGATTCTGGGATCGGAACTTGGTATATGGGTGCTAGGAGCTGAGAATGGGGTACTACGGAGGCTGTTGGCGCCGAATTCGGTGATCAAAAATTTTGTGAGCCCGGTTTCCAAATCTAGGGTGTGACAGAAGTTGGTATCAGAGCATAACTTGGGAATAACCTAGAAGAACATCACATATCTACTATAAGCTTAGGATAATTAGGTAGTTCCCTACGTCTGAGCCTTCGAGGGTTCTCAAGCCTGATAGGCGCCTTTGTTCTTCTCTGTAGACCATGCCACCTAGACAAGGCACCCGAGGCGCCCGAGCGACCCGAGCAGTTCCCGCTCCACCACCTGCAGTTTCCATTCTCCCACCTAAGCCTCTTGTTCCTGCTCCTGAGACTCCCACAGATCTTGTGCCTCCGTTCGAGACCAGTGCAGCCCCTACCATATCGATTAGTGTCGACCAGTTGCATCAGATGCTTCAGGCTATGATAGTCGCCCTCCATGGGCAGTGCAGGTGTCCTGCTGAGACCTTGGAGCAGGCAGAGCAAGAGCGCTCGAGCACCCTGCTGCGTGATTTTCTTCAGCTCGATCCCCCGCGATTTCAGGGTGAGTCACATCCAACTGCAGCAGAGAGGTGGCGCTCCCGAGTGGAGAAGATGTTTGAGATTATGCGATGCTCGACCCAGTAATGGGTCCCATTGGCAGTATATATTCATGAGGGTGAGGCCGAGCATTGGTGGGCCTCCGTCGCTCGTGTTGTAGGGCCTAATTTCGTTTGAACATAGGAGGACTTCATGGACCGGTTTGATCGGTAGTTCTTTTTCGACCACATTTTTCAGCAGCGTGCATTAGAGTTCAAGACTCTAGTGAAGGAAGATATGACCATGGCACACATGTGCACACATGTCCCAAGTCGCACCATTAATAGACCATACATTGCACCCTAGTGCACGTAAAAAACTCACCTAAGTGATTTGATTTGGATGACCTTGATACCTCTATCATGTGAACCGCATCATCATTGCGGTCGCAACGGCAAAAATCGTGTGTTAATCCGACACTCCGTTAGTGAGATATGACCCATCAAATGTAAGGTTCAAATTATGTATCCGGTAACACAAGCAACCTTTATTATGCCAGGCCAATTAAACTTGACCCATGTGGGCCTAAAGCCCACTTATAGAACATGAAAATTACCACAAAATAGGACAATTGCTACGTGACAAAAATATGAGCTAGCATATATAAGACAAGCACTATAAGACAAAATTGGATTCTATCCCAAAACCCATCATTAGCTTTCTCCCCATACCTTAGAAACTAATCATGGCTCATCTCTACCTCTTCCTATACATGCATCCAACGCATGTCTTGATTTTTGCTACATCACTTCAAACAACCAATTGTAATACTCCACTTCATCATCCACTATGCATCACCTACAACCCATAACCCTTATCCATCCATTAGCCAATGCATGTCTAGATTTCTTCCACCTTAGCCAATACATGCTTAGCACCATCCACCTCATCCATCCACTACCCATACCATACATCACATTCTACCTCATTTTTAGCACCAATAAGATCTCGTAAACTTGCCACATCATCTTGCCACCTCAACCCTCAATTCCCTATATAAAAGTAGGAGCTCTCTTGCACTTATTCTTTTCCTATACTTAGAAAATTATGAGATTTTAAGGAGAGTCAGAGAAATTGGGGCTAAGGTGTAGCCCACCATTAATCAAAGAGGGGAGTGGACCACACATCATAATCCAACCATCTATCCATTGAGGTGAGTCTACACCCCTCCTTCCATCCTCCTCTTTCTTCCTCTTTTTATTTTCTTGATATGTGTGGGCCCCGCTGGTGTGGAGTTCTTGTGTGCATGTATTTATGGCTATGGTGGTCAGCAAAGTGGCCCATGTCAATATGGTCCACCATGATGAACATCATATACACACCCTTCACATGTAATCCTGTTTTTGTATCTGGACAGCAAGTTCTAAAAATCATATAAAATCGACCATGCTAAGATCAAAGTTGAAACTTGGGAATAAAATGAACAAAAATATTATCTAACTCTGGGCCAAATTTTGTAACCATCCAATGGTCCAATCATCTGTAGCATCAACTTTACTTGGCGACTGTCCAACAGCACATGCAAGATGGACATGTTTTTAATTCCTAAAACGGACCCATTTTTAATTCCTTTCATGAATGTGTTAAAAATATATGTTCCATTGGATTCATAGAAAATTGAACTATCTTTCTAACAGTATATAATAAGCCTCAATCGAAGTTCGAATGGCTGAGATCTTGGCCTTATATGAAAGATGTATTTAGGAGCTTGTTATGACCATTCTTATATGGGCCATATCCGTGATTCCAACGGTCAGATATATTTGATATTTGTTCTTAACTTACTTAAGATAGTTATTGATCATATGTACAGTCCCTATGATCATAATATTTCATAATAGAATTTAGAAAACTCTGGACCGATGGATATTCCCGTAAGGATAAACCTTGAATTACTATATGGGTCCAGATGAATCTAAGGCTCTGTATGGTTGAAAACCTATAAACAGCCTAAATGATATATTCTAAAACCATCCATTGGCTTGGATTTCCCAATAAAGAAGCTGATTATAGATATTTAATCAATATATTTCATATGCTACTTGATGTGTATGTTGAAATATCTTTGCACTTTCTGTTTACTGAAATAGTTCTATGTAACTGCATTGCATGTAGACATCTTTCACACCTTATGGTGGGCCCCACACTCTGTAGTTAAGGGTCCCACTTTAGGGGATGTTTGATCCTTATATAATTGAGCTGGGATGTCCCATCTTTTTGTCAGGAATGATCCCTAAGTGTTTGGAAATTGGGTCCTAAGATGTGACAAACCCCATTGCTGAAAATTGTATGATTATTTATGTTTTGTACCAACTTTGGGCCTCTGTAGTGGACTACACACTGAAGATATGAGTAGGACACCACTTGGAACCTTTAACCTATACCAATGAATAGATAAATAATATTTTACTTGAGCTAAATCAGACCCCACATGATCAGGGAGTGGATCCCAAAATGTGGCCTGGCATGGTTGTGCAGAAAATTATGTGCAAAAAATTAAAATACCTATGTTTGGCCCTATACCAAATATTATGTGTACACAACCAGTTGGTCCCAGCTTATACTTTTTAAAGTACATATATAGTACTACCAAAGGCATAAGACATCACACTGAAAGGTGCTCCCTTATGATCATGGGACATACTCAAAATCGGGCCAAAACTAATTTTGCACTGTGTTTCCTACACATTTCCTCCAAGTACCCATATTTGGGACATCACCGTAAATTGTCAACACCCAACCAATGAGGCTTTCCTTCTACCTTTTAAAGCCCATACATAGAGCTACCAGATGGATCCCTCCTTTCACCATATGTGGGTCCCACATGATCATAAATCTAAATTGAAGATGGCTAAAAACCAACATTGCACAAAAATCTATTTGATGTAAAATTTGTGGGGCCACATCAATGGGGTCCACCACCTTCCCAAAGCATTTAATGCAGCATCTAAACTCTGAAAAATAACTCTCAGATATTGTTGGGCTTAAAAACCTTAAGTGGGCCATCTAGTATGGGTTATCTCGTATGGGCCTTACCTTTCATGTAATGAGGTCCACCTGGCATCTTTTGTAAATGGGTGTTGTATAACTTGTAAAATATTTAGTAGACAGATCTTGTTGTCCAAATGTTCTCTTAAGATATAAGTGGCCTTGGGCCCATCTAAATGATGCAAACTTAAGGCCCAGGCAGGCCCAACACTAAGAGAAATCATTGGGGAATGAGAAACCCACGATGGTAACCTTCCTTGAGCCTGTTAGGTAGGTCTATCGCCTACTGGGCAGCGTGCCTTTCATACTACCTCTAGTCAAGTGGACCACTCTTAGAGAGACCTATTTTACAATGCATAAACTGGATAATTAGGCTTTTTCTTGGTTTATTGTGTATGTTGCTAGTGGGCCCAATATGAGATATGATATGAAAGATGCTAGCATGTTATCCTTTATGTTTGAGATTATGCATTATTTTTAGTTGGTGGAATGTGTGGGGCCACTTAGTTGTAGAATTAGATCCACACCATTAACAGCGTTGTGGTTGGACATTTATGCCCTTGGGTTGGCCTATTGGTTCACCAAGTGGGACTCACACTTGACCTATATAACCTTATGCCTTGCATGTAGTTCAAGTCTAGTTTGGAAGTCATACTAGGTAAGATGGACCTAGTGATGGGTGAGATGATGATGCATGTATGGTAACATGATAATGATGATTGTGAGTTGTTGGTTGAAATAATAGATATAATTTAATGAATGGTGAATTATAGCATATGCATTGATGATGGATGAGTAATTATTTATGGTACTTATGGCATTGTTTATGTTAATCACGAAGTAAAAATGATCCTCATGGTAATGATGATGATATTTTTATATATATATGCATGATGACAAAACATGCTAGTTGACTACCATGCTTGATATCCAAGTGTAATAATGCACGTATTGATTATCGTAATGATAATGTGGATAAGATAACCATATTTTACTTAATGATGGATAATGATAAACAAATGATGTTGGTGGATGTAAGGATAACCTTATGCATGATAGACAACTAATGCCTAGGGCATGTATAATGATAGTATTGGACAATGGCCATGATATTGATGATGCATGTGAATCCCTATATGCTATGTACTCTATGCATATGATTGCGTGATACATGTTATGAGGATAAATTTGATGTTGAATGATGTCTATGATAATGATGATACATGTTAGAACTTGTGTACCACCATAACCTCTACACCTTATGTATGTCCGTGTTATAGGAGCCCCAGTGGCCATTTGTTAAGTATTCACAGAGGTATAGGGCCTCAGTGTGCTATTGAAGACACTTAAATATATGTACCCTCACGTCACATTGGCTATTCTCGTGTTTAGGCCAATTATTGTTTTTATCTGATAATCGTGCTAGTGTACTTAGTCTAGTAGGACACACTGAGAACATGCTTAGCATAACATCGTGATTCATGCCCATACGCATCATTTGTATGCATTGAAAAGGCCAAGCTATATGTCCTAGAGGGGGGGTGAATAGGACAATGCCAAATAAAAACTTATAACAGCGGAATAATAAAGAAAATGATAGCCAAATTAAATAATAATGCAGGAAAGAAAAACAACCTCAAAATTCAGATCTTGAGAGGTTGATACAAACGTTATTCTAAGGACAACCTTACACCAAAAACAGAGTTTATGGTAGGACAACCTTATTTCTAGAAAGGTCTTTGTATCAAGTCTCAAATCGAAGAGGAATACAAAAACAAATATGAACTGAATTGAAATAACTTGTAATTAAAGATGTATTGTTCTAGGGACAGCCATACACCATAAAAATGGCAGGGCAACCTTGCTGGAACAACTTTCAAAATGAAATTGAAAAACAAGCTTATAAAGGAATAGCAGAAAGTAAATTCTAAGCTATTACAACATTCTCACAAAGCTTGAAATAATTACAACATTCACCACCATACATACATCCCACAAAAAGAATAAAAACAATTAAAAGAATAAATCAATCAACCACAACTCAAAGGATTTATAGTGGTTCGCCTGTGTGTTCACCAACCGTTATCCAACAGCCACACAAAAAGCTACTCCACTCCTAATATCCTCACACAGGGGATATTATCGTTTACTAACGAATAGGTTTTCCCAGTTCACCCAAAACCCTTACAATTGTGTCTTTGTATGTGGGCTTACACAATTAAAAACCCCCACTTCTGAGTTTTCCTGGCTTTCCTCAGATAACCAATATAATAAGATTTTTCTTGCAAATCTTGAAAGAAAACAAAATAATAGAAAGGAATTTAAAATATGTAATATACGAATATCTTCTTCGTTGTAGCACCGGTAGAACCAAATCAAAGTAGATGATTGAATGTCCAAGTTCAATGTCCAGTACTCGATTACAATGGTTCTAGATCTAATTGATTTTAAATTAAACCAAACAGGGCTTGCCTTAATTGATTTTGATTCCAAAGAAAGGGAATAACAATTCATCTTTTTAAATCAGATTGGAATAGCAGAAACAAAATCAATTAAAATAAAGCTAAGGAAAGAAGATATTAAATAAGCACACTTAGCTTAAATGGAGCACAAAATTATCTCTCAGAAGTTCGACGAAGATTGGCTTGAATACTATAATTAAATCGATGATTTCTTCTGAGATTCGTGCACTATTTATAGGTGAGAAGATCAGGTCTTCGACTGGTCTAGAGTGCTCTTCGACTAGTCGAAGCCATAACAGATATTTGAAAGATTAGGCGGGATAAGCGCAGACAGTTCTACGACTGGTCGTAGCTCTCCTACGACTGGTCGTAGGTTTCCTTCGACTGGTCGTAGGTCCTGAATATCTTCGCTGGACTTCGAGTCGTAGATTCTACGACTGGTCGAAGATGCAGAAACACTGTTCCTACGACTGGTCGAACAGATTCCAGGACTAGTCGAAGGCTAACAGATTTTATCCGGAATTTGTAACAAACTTACGACTGGTCGAGGATTTTCTTAGACTAGTCGAAGCAAGTCTAGGACTAGTCGAAGCAGACCTAAGACTGGTCGAAGAACAGACCAATCACATGAAAAAAAAAAAAAAACATTCGGCTTATGTATCCGAAATGACCTACTTCTAAGGTCATCCTATGGTCAAACAAACCTCAATCATGAAGTATGGACATTGAAACAAGAGACCATGAAGAATGAGCCTTGAAGTCTTGATGTAGACTAAACCTTGAAGTAGCTCAATCATGAAAGTGGCTTGAGTTTCAGCTTGAGTCTTGAGTTCAGCTTGAGTCTTGCCTTGTACTTTCTTTTTCTTTTCAGCTTGAGTCTTGTGAGCAGTTCTTGCATTCAAGAGTCTTGTCTTGTGATCAGTTCTTTCATTCAAGATCTTGAGTCTTGTACTTGAGAGCGTTGCTTGATGTGAGCTTAGCTTGTACATGTATGTTGATCCTTGAGAGAGCTTCACTTATGCAAGTTATATATAACAGAGTATAATAGTGATTTTGGCACTACAAATTTGACAACAAACAGGGATATAAACTATAGCACTTACAATCTCCCCCTTTGTCAAATTAGTGACAAAACACATAACCAAACAAAAGTAAAACAACTGGTTAATACATGCAAATCAATAAGCAACATTAAACATTCAACCAGTTTCAACATTTAACAAGATCAAACATATATTCTTCTTGACACCCCACTCCCCCTGAGTAACATAACCAATGCTACTCCTCTCACAATCACATTAACAATAAACCATTCTCCCCCTTTTTGTCACAAGATGACAAAGGAGAACTAAATAAAGGAATGAGAGTAAACATGAGGAGGAAATAGAGTATAGCACAAGAGTCATAGAGATACTCAAGATAGCATCACAGATATCCAGCATAAATATTACATGAAAAACAAATATCCAGCATAGAATCTAACTCAAACTCAATCAAACAAGAGCAAAGTAATAAAGTTATTACATACCAAAAGTCTCATAGAAACTAGTCAGAATTAGAACTTGAAGATGGAGCAGGAAAAGAAGGATCAAGTTGGTGCATGCCTTTGTTCAAGCGCCTTAGGTATTTGCGCATATACTTGAATTGCAAATCATGAGCAACAGACATGTTCTCCAACTTAACATTAATATTCTCAACTTTATCTTCTAATGCACTCAGACGTGCATCAAATGAAGAAGGCTCATAATCGGATCATTAGCAGAGTCGAATCCGGTTCCTCAAAAATATCATCCATATTAATATCAACACCGGCTTGATCAGACCACCACCACCACCACCTTGTTCGGGAAGCGATCCAACTTCATCTTATTAATATTTGTATTGTTGAAGATCGATGATGGATTGGTGCTTCATCAACAGCATATCAACTAACATATGAGTAGCCAATACGGTCATAAAGTATGCAAATGGAATGTCACTATGACCAGGATGGAGTCGAAATCAAGAATGAAATGACAGATTAAGGAAGGCAAACAAATCGAGTACCATTTGAGATAGCATGGATAACACGAACCATAAATGAAGTTAAATCGATTTATTACCCGATCGAGGATACAGATTAGACACAAAGATTCTGTGAAGAATTCGTATTTGGGTAACAAATACCTTGCGGGAGCGCATTCCCTTTTGAGTCCATTGAACATCCATATTACACAAGTCTCTAGTGAGCATGCGTTTTTCAGCCATTGAGGGTTTATTGGTTAAATTATGAATTGGAATACCCTCATCGTTCACAGGAATTTCTATAAGGGCTGAAATTAAATGACGATCAACATCAAATGGCCCTTCTCTAGTAGAAATTTAAAAAGTTAAATTATCCTGTGAAAATGCACTAATACATGAAAACATGGATTGGGCAATGGACCGGTATGCAGGCCCACCCCAATGCAATAAGTTAGTCCAACCTACAGCTTCAAGCATAGGAAGGATGTCAAATGGAGCAATGTGATTGACATCAACAGCATGTTCAACGATAACCTTACGAGATCTAATGTCCCTAACAAATGATGGATCATCATTGGGAACAAGAAGATGACGTTTAGATAAAGGGGTAGATCTGGAGGAAGAAGAAGGACCACGTGAAGTAGTTTTCTTACCTCTAGAAGCCATTTGCAACAAGGATTTAAAGGAATAAAGAAGTTGCAAAGGATTGAGAAGAGGGTTTGCTCAAAACAGATTTTTCAAAATCTCAACCCCAAATCTCAATGATTTTCAAGATAGAAAGCTTCAAGAGAGAAAAGGAAGCAATCTTGACACAAATATGCAAGAAAAACGGATTTGGAACACTAACCTTGAAGAACTTGAAGGATGGGTTCGACGAGTCGTAGTTCGGCTCCAAGGAGAAGAAAGAAGAAATGAGGAAGAAAGTGAAAAATCCCCAATATGAAGTGAAATCCGTGCTCCACGACTGGTCGTGGGTATCTACGACCGGTCGTAGTACGACTGGTCGTGTATACTCACGACTGGTCGTACAAACCCCAAAAAATTCAATATCTTGCAATATACACAAAAATTGAAATACAATCTAGCAAATATATACAATATTATACAAGAAGGCATAAATTATCAATTTAAAATGCACATGCCAAGATCAAATTTCATCTTTTTGAACCTGCTTTTATCAAGAGGTTTTGTGAAAATATCAGCACGTTGATCTTCAGTAGGAATATATTCTAGAGATATAACTTTTTCTTCTACTAATTCCCTTATATAATGAAATCTAATGTCAATGTGCTTAGTACGAGAATGCTGAATAGGATTTTTTGAAATATTTATCGCACTGGAATTATCACAATGTAATAACATAGAATCCTGTTTAATTCCATAATCACTTAGCATTCGTTGCATCCAAACAAGCTGTGTACATGCATTACCAGCAACTTTAGCTATTGAAAGTGATATAGAATTTTGTTTCTTACTAAACCAGAAACTAAACAATTTCCAATAAAAACAACCACCACCGGTTGATTTTCTATCATCTAGATTACCGGCCCAGTCAGCATCCGAGTACCCAACTAATTGAACATTGGTTTCATGAGGATACCAGAGACCGAGATTTAAAGTAATTGCGACATATCTAATAATACGCTTGACATCATTCATATTAGATTCTTTTTGATCTGATTTATATCTTGATCAAATACCAACACTTAGAGAAATATAAGGTCTAGTAGAGTTAGATATAACAAACTACCAATCATACTCCGATAAAGTTTTGAGTCAACATTTTTACCATTAGAGTCTTTTGATAGTTTCGGGTAGTACTCATAGGAGTATCGAAATTCTTACCATTCTCAAATCCAAATCTCTTGATTAGATTCAAGGCATACTTAGATTGAGAAATGAATATTCCTTGATTGTTGCTTTACTTGCAATCCAAGGAAATAAGTCAATTCCCCAACCATGCTCATTTCAAACTGTGATTTCATCAAATCTGCAAACTCAGTAGTCAAGTCAGTACAAGTTGATCCATAAATGATATCATCAACATAAATCTGTACCATTAAGATATGATCATTTTGTTTTTTAACAAACAGAGTTTTATCAACAGATCCCATTTGAAAATTATGAGTTAAAAGAAATTTCGTTAGTTTCTCATACCATGCCCTAGGTGCTTGTTTTAATCCATAAAGTGCCTTTTTAAGCCGATACACATGATCAATATTTTTGGAATCTTCAAATCCCATTGGCTGTTCAACATAGACTTCTTCATGTAAATCGCCATTTAGAAAAGCACTTTTCACATCCATCTGATAGATCTTTATCTTTTTAAAACATGCAATGGATATAAATAGTCTGATAGATTCAAGACGTGCTACTGGCGCAAAGGTTTCATCGAAATTAATTCCTTCAATTTGAGTATAACCTTGTACCACCAGTCTAGCCTTGTTTCTCATTATATTTCCACATTCGGACTTATTTTTGAAAATCCATTTTGTTCCGATGATGTGTTTATTTTTAGGTCTTGGTACGAGATACCAAACATCATTTCTTATGAATTGGTTGAGTTCATCTTGCATCGCAACAATCCAGTTCTCATCAGTAAGCACTTCTTTTACGTTAGATGGTTCAATTTGGGATGTAAAACATACATAATTACATATATCCTCAAGTTGTCTACGGGTGCGAACACTGGTGAGAGGGTTTCCAAGAATTTGTGTGGTTGGATGATCTTTAATAGTCCTCAACTCAGAATCAGTTTGATTTGATGAAGTATCGGGTTTATCAATGATTAGTACTTCATCATTATCTGAATTAGAAGTTGGTGTGTTTAAATTATCATCTATTACAACTTTAATTGATTCTTGAATCACACCGATCCTTTTGTTCAGGACCCTATAAGCTCGATTGTTTAAAGAGTATCCTAGAAAAATACCTTCATCACTCTTCGTATCGAACTTTCCCAAATTTTCACGATCACGTAAAATATAGCACTTGCTGCCAAAAACTCGAAAGTATTTAACAAGAGGCTTTTTATTGAACCACAATTCATAAGCCGTCTTATTATTATCTTTTTTTTGTGTAGACTCGGTTAATAATATAGCAATTTTTAGATGGCTTTGACCCAAAGATTTTTAGAGAGCTTCATGCTATTCAACATGACATTAGCCATTTCTTGAAGCACCCTATTCTTCCTTTCTACAATTCCATTTTGTTGTGGAGTTTTGGGAGCAGAGAATTCATGTAATATTCCTAGGTCGGTACAGAACTTCTCAAAATTGCTATTCTCAAATTCAGATCCATGATCACTACGAATTTTACTGATTTGAGAAGATTTTTCAGTTTGAATCCTTTTGAGAACTTTTCTTACTTCTTCAAGGGTTTGATTTATCCCTTAAGAAGACTACCCAAGTGAATCTGGTAAAGTCATCAACTATTACCAAGATATACTTTTTACCACCACGACTTTCCGTTCTGGTAGGTCCTATCAAGTCCATGTGGAGAAGTTCGAGTGGTCTTGATGTGGTATTTGAATTCACCTTTTTGTGTGAGTTCTTTGTTTGTTTGCCTATCTGGCACTCACCACATATTTTATCTAATTTCTGAAGTTTGGGTAAACCTCTTACAAGTTCTCGTTTGCTCAATCGATATAAATTTCGATAATGTACATGTCCAAGACGTTTGTGCCATAAATCAGTCTCGTCTGTATGGACCATGTAACATGTTTGATTAGATGAGCTGGATTCACTAATAATATAGTAATTTTCAGACGTTCTACGTCCAGTTAATATTACAGAACCCTTATTATTTAATATCTCACAGCTTTGATTAGAAAACCGAACATTATGGTTATTATCACATATTTGTGATATACTAAGCAAGTTGTGCTTTAGGCCTTCAACATATAAAACATTTTTAAACACAGGAAGATTAAAAAGTTGAACCGTACCTTGGCCTATTATCTTGCAGTTGCTTCCATCACCAAATGTGACTGACCCATCAGTCATATCTTTCAGATCGGTGAATAAAGCTTTGTCACCTGTCATATGCCTGGAGCATCCACTGTCTAGGTACCACTTTGAATGACTTGTTGCTTTGAAAGCGGTGTGAGCAACCAAGCAGGTGACTTTAGGAATCCATTTCATAATTGTTTTGGGTTTAGGAACATAGTTGGTCTTCTTTTGTGTATACTTGTAGGAATGACCTATAGAGTTAGATTTTAATAGCTCCTTGAGTAAATCAACTATCTTTTCAGCTAGTGGATTTCGATTCTGATTAAAGTTGATATGGCTGTTTCTAGGTTTTTGAAAAGTTTTTGAATTTTTAGAAAAATCTTGATAAGTACTTTTCCCTTTTGAGTTTGAGGACTCTCCTTTAACAAATATAGGAGGAGTATACTTTTGTTTAGGAGGTTGATTTTTATCATAGCCCAACCCGGATCGATCGCCACATTTTCTTGATCCGGATAACAATTTTTCTAACTTTGGATCACCTTGGGCATATTTCCATGTGTCCTTTAAACTCAGAAGAGGAAACTTCAGCTTTAAGTTTCTCAATTTCAGAATTTAAATCAACAATTTGAGAGTTTTTAAATTCCAAATCGCATTTTGATTTTTCAAAATTATCTGAAATTTGTGATTTTTCTAAGACAAGCGATTCAAAACAATTTTTGAGTTTAGAAAACTTTTCTTTTTGAAGTTTAAGTTTGACAACAATTTTACAACTTTCCTTATATAGGGCATTGTAAGCATCTTGAAGATCATCTTCATTTTCACATTCACTATTCAGATTTTCTTCACTCGTAGAGTCATTATCTGAAAATGTGAATTTGGCTAGAGTCATAAGAGCTTTGACCTCATTGCCCGACTCGATTTGATAGTGCGTAGAAGAACCTTCAGAATCCGATGATTCATCCCATGTAGCCAACATACCCTTCTTCTTGGGTTTGTCCCTTTTAGGACATCTATTTGCTAAGTGCCCATATTCTAGACGGTTGTAACATTGACTATCTTTCAAAGATTTTCGAGATTTGGGTCTAAACTTCTTTTTGTCATTTGATTTTTGAAAATCAACTCTTTTCTTGCTTTTGAAAATCTTATAAAATTTTTAGCTAAAAGAGCAATGTCATCTTCTGAATCAGAATTTTCTTTTGAACTACATTTAGAAGATTTTAGAGCGATAGATTTACCTTTAGGAGCTTTAAAGTTTAACTCATAGGTTTGTAGAGAACCAACTAGTTCTTCAACCCTCATATTATCCGTATCACGAAGTTCTTGGATTGCGGTTACTTTAGAATTGAACCGTTCAAGTGAGCGTAATATTTTTGCACATACTTTACTTTCCGGGATTTTATCGCCAAGACCCCACATTGAGTTTACAATGTCATTCAATCTAGTGTAAAAGTCCATAAACATCTCATTTTCCTCCATATGAATTTCTTCAAATCTGGTTGTGAGGAGTTGGACTTTAGATTTTTGACAATTGTAGTACCCTCGTGTGTCATTTCTAATATATCCCAAGCTTGCTTTGCGGTATCACAAGAGATGATTCTTTTGAACTCATCCGGTGATAGTGCGCAAGTAATTGCATTTAGTGCTTTAGCATTTGCACTACTCTCACTTTTATGAAGGGTGGTCCATTGGTAATATGGTGTGGTTTTCATAGACTTTGAACCATCAACCCCGGAACTTCCATGATAGGAGGATTCCATTCAATCACCGTGGCTTGCCACACATTTTCATCCATTGATTTGAGGAAGATCCTCATTACGGCTTTCCAATAAGCATAGTTGGAGCCATCAAAGGGTGGAGGCCTAGTAGTGAAAGGCTATCAAAATTTGACATCCGAATAGCTTAAATCGTTAGCTCAGAATTAAATCCAAGAATTAAAAGGAGCTATTAGGCTCGATACCACTTGAAAAGGCCAAGCTATATGTCCTAGAGGGGGTGAATAGGACAATGCCAAATAAAAACTTATAACAGCGGAATAATAAAGAAAATGATGCCAAATTAAATAATAATGCAAGAAAGAAAAACAACCTCAAAATTCAGATCTTGAGAGGTTGATACAAACGTTATTCTAAGGACAACCTTACACCAAAACGAGTTTATGGTAGGACAACCTTATTTCTAGAAAGGTCTTTGTATCAAGTCTCAAATCGAAGAGGAATACAAAAACAAATATGAACGAATTGAAATAACTTGTAATTAAAGATGTATTGTTCTAGGGACAGCCATACACCATAAAAATGGCGGGCAACCTTGCTGGAACAACTTTCAAAATGAAATTGAAAAACAAGCTTATAAAGGAATAGCAGAAAGTAAATTCTAAGCTATTACAACATTCTCACAAAGCTTGAAATAATTACAACATTCACCACCATACATACATCCCACAAAAAGAATAAAAACAATTAAAAGAATAAATCAATCAACCACAACTTAAAGGATTTATAGTGGTTCGCCTGTGTGTTCACCAACTGTTATCCAACAGCCACACAAAAAGCTACTCCACTCCTAATATCCTCACACAGGGGATATTAGCGTTCACTAAAGATAGGTTTTCCCAGGTTCACCCAAAACCCTTACAATTGTGTCTTTGTATGTGGGCTTACACAATTAAAAAACCCCACTTCTGAGTTTTCCTGGCTTTCCTCAGATAACCAATATAACAAGATTTTTTCTGGCAAATCTTGAACCCAACCAAAATCATATAAATGAATTTACAAGATGTAAAATACCTGAATATCTTCTCCGTGGTAGCAGCCCGGTAGAACCAAATCAAAGTAGATGATTGAATGTCCAAGTTCAATGTCCAGTACTCGATTACAATGGTTCTAGATCTAATTGATTTTAAATTAAACCAAACAGGGCTTGCCTTAATTGATTTTGATTCCAAAGAAAGGGAATAACAATTCCTCTTTTCAAATCAGATTGGAATAGCAGAAACAAAATCAATTAAAATAAAGCTAAGGAAAGAAGATATTAAATAAGCACACTTAGCTTAAATGGAGCACAAAATTATCTCTCAGAAGTTCGACGAAGATTGGCTTGAATACTATAATTAAATCGATGATTTCTTCTGAGATTCGTGCACTATTTATAGGTGAGAAGATCAGGTCTTCGACTGGTCTAGAGTGCTCTTCGACTAGTCGAAGCCATAACAGATATTTGAAAGATTAGGCGGGATAAGCGCAGACCGTTCTACGACTGGTCGTAGCCCTCCTACGACTGGTCGTAGGTTTCCTTCGACTGGTCGTAGGTCCTGCAAAAGTTCGCTGGACTTCGAGTCGTAGATTCTACGACTGGTCGAAGATCAGTCGACACTGTTCCTACGACTGGTCGAACAGATTCCAGGACTAGTCGAAGGCTAACAGATTTTATCCGGAATTTGTAACAAACTTACGACTGGTCGAGGATTTGCTTAGACTGGTCGAAGCAAGTCTAGGACTAGTCGAAGCAGACCTAAGACTGGTCGAAGAACAGACTAATCACATGAAAAAAAACATTCGGCTTATGTATCCGAAATGACCTACTTCTAAGGTCATCCTATGGTCAAACAAACCTCAATCATGAAGTATGGACATTGAAACAAGAGACCATGAAGAATGAGCCTTGAAGTCTTGATGTAGACTAAACCTTGAAGTAGCTCAATCATGAAAGTGGCTTGAGTTTCAGCTTGAGTCTTGAGTTCAGCTTGAGTCTTGCCTTGTACTTTCTTTTTCTTTTCAGCTTGAGTCTTGTGAGCAGTTCTTGCATTCAAGAGTCTTGTCTTGTGATCAGTTCTTTCATTCAAGATCTTGAGTCTTGTACTTGAGAGCGTTGCTTGATGTGAGCTTAGCTTGTACATGTATGTTGATCCTTGAGAGAGCTTCACTTATGCAAGTTATATATAACAGAGTATAATAGTGATTTTGGCACTACAAATTTGACAACAAACAGGGATATAAACTATAGCACTTACATGCATGCCATGAGGAATGATTGATCATAGCATATGCTACTGGGCTGAGATGTTTATGGGACTCCTTGTGAGATAGAGTTGTTCCACATGAGCGCAGTACACGTAGGTTTAATACATGATTGGATGGTATGACTCATGCATCTCCCATTTTGTGTGACAAGATCACTGTACGCCTTAGCGACATCAGGGTTGTGGCCTTCATGGGCATATTGTGGATGGTCAGATTGGACACCAAAAATATTTAGTTTTAGCATTGTGGGCGCTTAGGATGTCCTTAAGTGAAAGTCTCAAAACCCTTATGGTACTAGGAGGATGCTCCAACGTCGAGACTGTGTGAATACATGAGCGCCTGAGTGCCGAATACCAATAGGTCGCGTCTCCCACTGTGTCGTAGTCATTTAAAAGGGGGTGTGGCCTTATCCGCTCAAGGGTAAGGGGTAAAGCTAAGATGAGTTTGACCATCTCAGAAATGGGTCCACTATCGACGAGCCGGGTAGATATTAGTAGACTACTGGTCAGGTGGGTAGTGAGGTCTTTCCCACTTGCATGGTTGCGTATCTAATTGGGGCAGCAATCTGGTGTAAAGTATACTAGACCCCGGTGATATTCCAGAGATGAACTGTACTGATATGTGGATCTTGATGAGGACTGGCATGCTTGCATTGTATCTTGCATATGACATTGGTCACATAGGCCTGGCACCGCATAGCCTTAGTATGACTAACAGCATTCATGGACTTACCAGTATTTCCACTTACTCTGATAGTGGATGATAAGAGATTTTTCTCACTCGTATGTGAGGATGGTGGATTACCCATATATGGTATGTTCGTAATTCCTAGTAGAGATGTATCATGTGTTATGGAGATGTACTCGCAGAAAGGAGGGATGTTCAGCATTTGACTCATGCATTCATTCATCCACTATTCTCTCAGGCTGGTGGTGCACAAATAAATCATTATGTGCATCTTCGCAATGCCCATAATTTTAGTTAGGAATCAAGAGTTTACCACATCGAGTTTGGCTATCCAAATCTGGTATGGGACTGGTTTAGATAGAAGTCCCTTGTGATGAACCCCACGGCTTGCAATACCACGTACTATCATCCCGGCTCCACACGTTAGGTCTATCATTGCCCTTCCATCGTATGTCATATGGTAGAAAATGGAATTTGATGATCTTGTTCATGATGATTGGCTATTTTAATGATTCACGGTCGCTTGTTGAGTGACATTCCTATTATTGATGTCATGTTCATGATAACCTGTGTAGTTATATGACATGCTTGATTGATAACTTACTCACCTATGATAATATGATTAGTCGATAACATGCCTATGGTTGTTTTGGATGTCTTTATGAGAGCGCCTCAATAAGACGTATTTTACTCCTGACAAGCAATTGACTCACAAGCTATGGTTTGCTCATACGTATGACTTACACCTTCTTTCAGGATGTATGCAAGAGCTGTTAGAGTTTGCTATTGTTTCCTTCATTACTGTTGAGTTAGTGCACCATATTATGTGTGACATGTCGAACAGGTCTGTCTCTTCGATATGCGTTGATACCATGTACAAAATGTGTAACAGCCTAAACAGATTAACCATTTAAAAAAAATCTTCGCCATGAGCTGGGTTTCGTGTTTGGTAAGTTCGTTAATCATTCACCAAGTCTGGTAAGTGGCGAGGAAGTTACTCCGACTGGAGTTCGGGACTTGGGAAGTGGTAGTTCCTGGGTTCCGAATTTGGGGCGTGACAAGGGTTCCATCCCTTAGGCTTACATTAATTTAAGTTATTATATTTACCTTTCCTTACATGTCATCTTGTTGTTTTATCTTGCCTTTACATGATTTTATATTATTTCTACATTGCCTTAACATGCTTTCGTGTTACTTTGAATTCTTCCTGCAATTATATGTTTTACCATCCATTATTTGCCCTTTGAGACTATAGTATAATATTTCTTACAAGTGATCTTTCTGAATTTATGTGGGGCCTTGAAAACAAGCCTTGTCCTTGCCTATCAAATATATTTGAGTTAGCCCTACCACTCGTCTCTTTATTGAGTTGGCCATTGCCACTCTCCTTATTAAAGAATCGGTCATTGCCACTCTTCTAATTATTGAGTTAGCTATTGCCACTCTCCTTATTACAGAATCGGTCATTGCTGCTCTTCTATTTATTGAGTTGGCCAATGCCACTCTCCTTATTAAAGAATCGGCCGTTGCTGCTCTTCTATTTATTGAGTTGGCCATTGCCACTCTCCTTATTATTGAATCGGTCGTTGTCGCTCTTTTATTTGTTATGTTGGTCACTGCCACTATTTGAGTTGACCATTGTCACTCTTCTCTATATTGGCCTTATGTTATCTATCTTTAAAGGGTTTGAGCATGTGTTTTGATATTCCAGAACCTCTATGATTCAATATGTATTCTCCATAAGTGCAAGTATTATGTTGGGAATCCCTCTTCTAGCGATCGAATAAATATCGTGGACGTAATACGTTTTCAGTAGCGGCCCTGGCGCAACACATTATTCCATATTTCATGGGTGATGGTGCACCAGTTGGTCTATGTAAATCGCTATATATACGTGCTACATCAATTATTTTCTTTTGGGGGTTGGTTGTCACAATTAGTTGCTCTAATCTGGGTTGTGTGATTCACCTAGTCATATGTTGTGTCCGTCTTGGGATAACCGCATAAATCCATGTTAAACGTGGGACACGCTGGCAAATCTCAGTAGTATGAGATGCGGGGTGAGTAGAATAACTATAATTGTATTCCATATTGTGGCTAAGTGTGATAAACCGCATATATTTTGCTAGGCATGCATCTCATATAGGTTGTTTATCATATTGATACCTCTTGTCTTGTGGAGTACGGGATGTATCAAAACCTTTACATAGCTTTTATGAATCTCTTGAATTACTATTAATCTTAAACGATAACCATTACTATGGGTAGGGCATTGACCCTCTCCCAGCCGTACAGATGATGCAGGTGATGTACAACTTGAAGACCTAAAGGACCATCTCCCTACAAAAGACTATACTGAAAGAATACGAAGATAGTTTTATTATTTAATTTTATACTTCCGCTGTGAACTCAATTAATGTCATAAACTTCCATTGAGAAGGCATTTGATTATTTATTAAATTTCTTTACTCTGACGAAATAATCAATACAGTTGATTTTATTCTCGTGAATAATTACCTTCACGAATGTACCTGGATGTAATTCAAAAAAAAAATATGGTGTGATTTTTAAAGCATCCACGTTTTACATTATTAACACCTGGTTTTCTCAAGCATGAGTATAAACTCTAGTCGTGAAAATTCGGGGCGTTACATCCTGGGCATGGTAGGGTGATGGAATCCCTTCCAATCTTCACAATTCTCCTCCATTGAGAATTAGGTCAATGAAAAATTTGGATTTGATTTAAATTTATTTATCTTCTGATTGGATAAGATAGGACTCCAATTCCAATTGCGTTTATTAAATCAAGCAAGGTAGCATCTTAATAGCAATAAGTGGATCCTTGGCACCCTAGTTCCCACCTTTAATTGATAGTTTAAACATTATTCACAATTAGTCTCTTTTATTTCAGAATTCATATTTAGATCTTCTTCCAGTTCTAGTTCTAGTTCTTTTCAGCACACGTACAAGTTTAGTCCCTGTGGATTCGACCTCGTTCTCATGAGTTATTGCTACATCACAACCCTACACTTGGGGTTACGAACAATCAATGCTACCCCTACAAAAATGGTGGTCTAACAAAAATTGCGTTAAATGCTCATACTATGCTCGAGGTGATTGTTTAAGACCATAGAGTGCTTTACTCAATCTATATATGTGCTTAGGATATTTGGGATGAAGAAATCCATTAGGTTGCTCAACGTACACTTCTTCCTCTAGTACACCATTGAGGAAGGCGCTCTTCATGTCTATTTGAAAAAACTTGAATTGCAAAATACATGTAATGGACATGAGAATTCTTATAGACTCAAGACGCGCTACTAGGGAAAATGTTTAATCAAAATCAATGCCCTCAATTTGCAAGTAACCTTGTGTAATGATTCTTGCCTCGCTTCTCACTATATTCCCAGAGTCATTAGACTTATTCTTAAAGATCCATGTAACACCTCGGTTCCCGAAACCTGAGTACACTACTCATTTTTAAAAAACCCGAGTATTAACCTTTAACTGTAACTCAAATTTCTATCAGAGTTAGTAATATAGAGGGATGGCAATAATTAAGTATAAGAGGGAGTCCAAATATACGTTACCCAGATTTCAAGTGGTTACCCAAAAACTTATATAAACCAATGTCTTAACCTTTACAAACATAATAGTATAAATTAAATACAAATAAAATTAGGAATGGAGAGTCGCAAGATCATCTGACTCCTCCCATTCCACATGAACACCAGCATACACATCCTCTGCATCTCCTGCACACCGAATACGATTCGATAGCGTCAATGACTATCCAGTGAGGATAACCCCCAAGATTTATTGTATCATCAAGATAATTAACCACAGTTATCAGAGAATGTATAACAAATATTACACAATGATTATCATGGAAATCAGGTAAGGTTCATCAAATATGCATTCATTAAATAAATTACAGAAGATAATCTTATTTAAATGCATGGATGTATGCACATGCTCACAGACCTAGGGATGCACATCCAACTAGTAAAAAGTCACCCAAGGAGAACTAATCACCCGAAAAAATACTCAAAGGTACACCCAAGGAGAACTAACCACCCGAAAAAGATTATGAAACAAGGTCGCCCAATGAGAACTAGCCACCCGGAAAAATACTTAAAGGTACGCCTAAGGAGAACTAGCTACTCGGAAAAAACCATATAATATAGATCGCCCAAGGAGAATTAGTCACTTGAAAAAGTACACAAAGGTACGCCCAAGGAGAACTAACCACCCGGAAAAGACCATATGCCATGAAAATGCATGATTAGCCCAACCATTATTATTTCAATTTCAAATCATAATTTTAAGGAAGCTTAAAGGTCACTATAGGGGGGTTTGTCACCCAGCATAGGCCGACAGCTTAGGCATAGTGTCCCATTCTACCATCCTTAGCTCATGAGACTAACAAATAAGATGTTTAAAGGTAACCTGCACAACTAGTGGCCAATTGTAGTTTTACAAGTGCAACATACTATTGCAAAGTTATATAAAATAAACCATTAAAGCCTCATATGGCAAATATTCCATCAAAGCCGTAAGGGCCAAATGTTCAATTTAATGATCCGATCAGAAGGGATTATTCCCTAAAAGCCACAGGGGCCTAAATGATTCATGAGATGGTGAGTCCTCAACAAACATTCCTTTTAGCCTGTTAGAGACAATGGCCACTAATTCGAGGACCTTCAAGCATTCTATCAAGTAATCACATATAACAAATTAAATTACGTCTAATATCGATGGCGCAAGCATGTTGGAAGTATTTAAATCACATTGCATGTTCAAATATTGAATTAAATTCCAAATCATCAATCATTTATAACGAATCAAATCAATAAGAGTGATGAATCACATTGAGCAATCAATAAGATAACTAAATGAAGATGAATGAATGAGCTAACTATCAAGATGAAGGAAAGCTTGAAGGGTGATCCTCACCTTAGAGTTGAATTATCTCTCAACGTTGCAAGAGTTGAATGTTCGTACATTAAGATTGACATCTAACATGATTAACACAATTAGCACGGTTAGATCACGACATTACTCAATTTATACGGATATGGTTAAAACTAGGTCTTTTGATCAATAGATTTAGGATATGGTGTACCATTTAGAATTTGATGATTTGAAATTGAAATACAGATCAATAGTAATACTGATTTAAGGATTTAAAATACTAATGATAATTAATATATCATAATAATCTAACTAAAAATATTAAAATTAATTTTAATAATAAAAATGGTGAATTGTAATAATTCCGTAAGTATTCATAATAATGATAACATCAATACCCAAATTTTAAAATTATTATTATTATTATTATTATTATTATTATTATTATTATTATTATTCTAACTAGAATTACAAGGCAATACCTCTCCTTCTTCATGCATTCCCTAGGAAAGGCTTAGACTGAGTCAGAGATCGGCCCGGTCACGATCAACTCGATTTCAGTGAGTCGACTCAACTTGACTCGACAATGAGTTAAGTTCCAAAACTCCACTTCTTCTCTTATTATCCTTCTTCTTTCTTCCTTTCTGCTGGGTGGTCTTGAGACATAGGACCCAACATGGCCCTAACTCGCAGGATTCGAACTGAGTTGACTCAGTTTCAGCTGAGTCGACCTGTCTTCCTCTATCCTTCTCTCTCCTTATTTTCTTCTCCTCTCTTTCCCTTCTTCCTTCTCCTTTGTCTCCTACTGGACCGAACAAGGTCTGGGCTCGACTAGACCGCACCCAACCCGGTTTAGACTCAGTCCAGATTGAGTAACACCAGGCCCTACTTGGGGCGGCCACACAACCGCACCCCCCTCTCTTTTCTTTCTCTTTTTTCTCCCTACCTCTTGCTCTCTCCTTCTTCCATCTGCTTCTTCTTCTTCATTTCTTCTTAAAGCTTCATGGAGCTCTAAACCAAGTCCAAACTCGGCGTCGTAGCTTGTCAAAAACCCGACAGACATTGTGGAAAAGAAGGCAGCTCTAATGGCGGATCGAAATTCGATGGACTTCTCCTCATTCTACCCCTATGGACGACTTTGAATCGATCTTATGGTGCTTTTGGACTGTGGATTTCAAAGTTCCAGGTCCCTTTTCTTGGTGGGTTCGAGCCTTAAAGGTATTGGGTGATATCCTCATGCGGCTGCCATAAAAGGGAGAAGAATAACTCTCCCCTCGCAGCTTAAGGTTTTCGCTCTTAAACATATAGGTATTTAACGTCTGGGATGCTCTGCAATGGATGGTTCGGATGAAGTTCGCCTAAGATAGTTTCAGAAAGAGCCAAAAACCAAATCTTTCCATTTTTGGAATGGTTATGCTAGCTGGCTCGCTGTTGGAAATGGATGAACAGTCAATAATCCCCCTTATCAATGGCTGGGATGAGAGAAGATTCTCTCACAGATTGCCAGCATGGAGGAAGGATGGGATTTCCATTTCAGAATACACCAAGCATGCCTTTACTTGCACTGAGTATCATGCTCACACACGCATGCATCCACACATGAAATTTATAGGGTTTTGATTGGCCACACGGTTGGAGCATGATGGACAGTTCGGATGATGGAAGTAGGCCCATATTTATGGGCTATGATCAACACTACGGACGGTTGTCCGTTTGCTGGCGGAAAAGATAAAAAAGGAAAGGAAAATCTCCCTTTTTTACAGCTTCATCGGGTCAACCCAATTTGACCTAGCTGGAAGATATTGTGCGTGGTGAGTGTATGTGTGCTCAGTGCACATGCACCACTAGTGTGGGGCCCACTGTGATGTCTTTGATGAATCCAGTCCATTGGTTCATTTTGCGAGACCATGATATGACAAGGGATGAAGATGGAGGATATCCAAAGCTTAAGTGGACCATACCAATAGATTTACACTCTTGCAATGCTGATTACGTTGTTTCGATGGGCAGATTGATTTCTATTTGGCCATTAACGGTCAAGAGATCTTATGGGATCTTTTGTATATTCAACATCGTCATAATATGTTGTTATTCAAATAGTAATAATAATTTTGCATTTACTTTATTATAAATTTTCTCATCTTTTTATTTTATTTTATTTTATTTTATTTTATTTTATTTTATATATGAATGTAGTTTTAATCGTGTCACGAGTCCCACTTTGATCTCAATACATTTCTATCTAAACCCATGTGGAAACTAATGGTAATCTCAATGATTTAGATGGTCTAGATTACCCGTCAAACATATTTTAATGCTAGGAGTATCCCCTACTGAACACAAGAACGACCACAAAATCTCATGGTCCCCCATGAGCAATTCGATGACCACCTTGAAGGCTAACGGATGGATGGTTTGCTTAGTGGATGACAACTATTCTTGAAGGTTAGATTGATACACGATAGGGTTCATAGGCTGATCTCGAGATTTTTAAGTATGATATCACATGCCTCAGTGGCTGAATTTGGATCTTGGGTTGACTAGTTAGTGATAATGAAATCCTACATTGCGAAGTAAGGTTGAAATAGTAACACCCGAGTACTAAAAGGTATGGGTTGTTACAATCCATTTGGTTCGGATGATATTTGTTTCTAGTGGCCTGGGAACTAGATGCCACACCTCATTTCTTTCAAATTATTGCAGCTCATCTAGCATTATTGAAATCCAATATTCATCTTTGAGTGCTTCTGTAACATTTCTTGTCTCAATTTTAGAGGTGAAGCGGAGATAACTAAATGTAGCCTCAAGTTGTAGCCGAGTTTTCATACGGGCTTTAGGATCTCCAATGACTTGATTGAGGGGATGATCCTTAATAACTAGAGTGTCACCCAATGGTTGAGACTCGTGTGGAGATGTGGATTTGTTATCTGATTTACCTATAATTCATGGTTTCATGTCATCCTCCGCATCAATGGTAGGACCATTTTTGTCATGTGGTTGGTCATCAACAACCACATTGATTATTTCTTGAATTGTAAGGGTCCTTAAATTGTAGACTCTATAAGCACGACTATTTAATGAATATCCAATGAAGATGTCGTCGTCACTTTTAGAGTCAAATTTACCTAAATGTTCCCAGTCTCTAAGAATATAACATTTACTACCAAAGACATGAAAATATTTTCCACTAGTTTGCTTTCCATTCCACAGTTCATATGGAATTTTGTTTAGACCTGCTCTAAGATATATATATGATTAATAATATAACAAGCGGTGTTGATGACCTCGACCCAGAAACTTTTTGTCATATTTTTACTACTAAGCATTACCGAGCTCATCTCTTGTAACACCCTATTTTTCCTTTCCACTACTCCGTTCTACTATGGAGTTTTTAGAGCGAAGAATTCATGCCACATTCCATTTTCATCACAGTACCTTTAGAATTAGTTATTCTCAAACTCTCATCCATGATCACTCTGAATTCTATTTATGCAATATCCTTTTTCAGTTTGAAGTCGCTTAGAGAGTTTCTTAAATTCCTCAAATACATTATATTTTTTCCAAAGAAACACGATCCAAGTGAATCTGGAGTAACCATCCACCATTACCAGAAAATATCTCTTACCTCCATGGCTCTCAACTCTAGTGGAACCAACTAGATCCATGTGTAATAAATCCAGAGGTTTTGAAGTTGCTACAGTGGTTGTCTTCTTATGTGCAACTTTTATCTGTTTTCCTTTAAAACAACCATCACATACAACTTTTCCTTTTTCCCAATCTTAGGAAGTCCCCTTACCAGATTTTTTGAGCTAAGTTGAGATAGGTTTCGGTAGTGTACATGCCCGAGTCTTTGGTGCCACAATTCAAACTCATTATCCCGAGCCATGTTACATCTTGTGGATGGTACATTCTCTCCACTACTTTCAATCACATAGCAGTTGTCACTTGTGGGGAGAGCCATGTTACATCTTGTGGATGGTACATTCTCTCCATTTCTTTATTAACTCCTCCATCCTCTTTGTCATTTTAAGAGGAGTGGGATATTTTCTCCTCTCAATTGGTATTTTCATTGGAGGACTCTTCAGTTTCTGCATCATTTTTCTAGTTGGTTTGAATTTACCTATATTGGTCAAACTAAAAGTGGAGTAGGGCTGTCTAAATGCAAGACATTCAAATTTGTAATGCCTCATGTCTCCACATGCATGGCAGATAGGAGTAGTTATTGTGTTGCTACTAGAAGCAACTAATTTCTTAATCATAGGAGGTGTAGGAGAAGGGCTGGTTTTACCTATTTCATAGCCTAATCATCTCATATCCTTAGAGTTTCTACCCAAGCCTAAGAGTCTTTCTAGTTTTTCATCACTTTAGGAGAACCTATGACTAAGTTCAGCTGATTGTTTGATTTCTACACATCTAGTTTCAATTTGACATTTTCAGTTTTCAGTTTTTCATTTTTAGATTCTATATGTTTAATCTTCTTGATTAATTTTTCAATTTTGAAAGCATCATCAACTGCTTCCCTTTTAAGCTTGGCATTCTCAACATGGTACTCTTGTAGTCTATTAGCCAATTTTGTATTTACAGCTAATGCTTCATCCAAGTCTGTTTGCAGTTGTTTGTTCTTATTGTTGGCTTGCCCAAGCTTTCTAAGAATGTTTTTACTGTGAATATAAAGCTAGTCATAAGCCACTTGGATGCTTTCTTCTTCTTCATCATCTAAGGAGGAAGCCTTTTAGTTTATTGTTCATCTATCTTCTCATTGTCCCTTAGATCCTGGATCACCGTAGTGGTGGAGGCTATAAGTATTTTCAATGATTTTTGGTCCCCATCACATTCAGACTCACTTGTTTATGATTCGGTGTCTTTGGTATCGTCCCATATGGCCATCATAACCTTTCCTTTTGATTTCTTTGTGGGACACTCAGTAGATAGATGGCCATACTTTCAGCAATTGTAACATTAGGGTTCTTTGAACTTTCTAAATGGTTTGCCTATTTGGCGCTTATAGTCAGGTTGTTTCCCTTTGTTCTTAAATGCCCTTCCATGGTTCTTGTTAGAGAATTTTTCGAACCGTTTGGCCAAACAGGTCACCTCCTCATCTCCATTATCTTCTACACTATCTTCTTCTAATTCAACTTTGTTTTTAAAGGTTTTGAGAACAGTATGTTTTGATTTTTTTGGGAGTTTTGAAGTGTAGCTCAAAGGTTTGTAGGGAACCCACTAGTTCCTGTACTTTCATTTCATAAATATCTCTACACTCTTTTATGGTGGTGACTTTGGAGTTGAAGCATTCTAGTAAAGATCTCAAGATTTTTCTACAAATTTTAGGTATTGGAGTCCTCTCTCCAAGTCCCCCATGAAGTTACATATGTCATTCAGTTTTATGTAAAACTCCATGAACGTGTCATGTTCGTCCATTTTAATGTTTTCAATTTAAACGGTCAAGAGTTGTAGCTTTAAGCTCTTTACCATGCCTATTCCTTCATGGGTGGTTTCTAATAAATCACATGCTTCTTTTAAAGTTCCAAACATACAAATTTGCTTGAATTCTTCTTATGAAACTACACAGTAAATTGCATTCATCACTTTGGCATCACATGTTTTCCTTTATTTCTCATAGCTAGTCCACATTGCCTTAGGTTTTACTTTAAAGACGATAATGCAGTTGTTCCATTAGTGGCACATATCCATTCTCAACGGTTTTCCATACTTCATGGTCTAACGATTGCAAGAATATGTTCATTCTAGCTTTCCAATATGCATAGTATGAACCATCAAAGCTATAAGGTCGAGAGACCAATATTCCCTCTCCCATTCTCATATTTCCAACTTCAGTTAGGATCTCCCTCTAGGTTGTTAAACCCTTTAAGAGGAACCCTCTTTGATACCAATTGAAATTGCGGTAAACCGCTATCAGTGAAGTATGGAATTATGCCATAGTGTCCTAGAGGGGGGTGAATAGGACTCTTAGAAGTTTAATCCTACTTAAAAATTAATGCTACTAATTTAAACAAAAGTAAGCAGGATTAACATAAAACTATTCACCCTTAAAAGATAGGATAGTGAAATGTATAATAGTTACAATGTATCAAACATGTAGTGTACAAAAATCAATCATATCATGAATCAACACAACATAGACAAAAGCATGCATAAAAAAATACAAGGATATATAGTGGTTCGGCTATGTGCCTACTCCACTCCCGACTGACGCACTCATCCCTATAAGTGTAGCGGATTTCACTATCCAATGGTATTAAATCTAGTTAATCATAAACCTTTATAGCATACACAAGGTTAGCTAGGAGGCCAACACAAGACAACCTTAGGTGCCTACAAAAGGCAACTCATAATGCCTACACAAGGCAAACTCTAATGCCTACACAAGGCAGTAGTTCCAACACAAGGACTCTACACATATTCTCCCATCAGAGGCCTATAAAAGGTCTTAGCGAGTTTAAGAACCAAACTCTAAATCCCGATCCTACACAAGGAAAGGGCTTCAGACATAATGGACTCTATTACTTGCTTGTAAGTGAGTGAGCCCCATTCAACACATGTTGATGACGATCTTCATCCTGATGGCGCATCTCTAGCTCCCTTGAACCGCAACAGCTTGTAGATTCTCCAATCGAGTACGAGGTTATTGGATTAAAGTTTAGTTCGATCTTCTCTAATTAATGATGGGTCTTTAAGAGCTAGAGAAATTTCCTAAAAGCCAAGCATTCAAGGATCCTAGCATCATGATTTGCCATTAAAGTGTGTTGCTGGAGGATCAATGAATGTCGGAGTTCATTCTTCAATCCAAGCTATGAATATTCTAATAAATGCCTTTAAGTCATGGATTGAATGATGAACTCCTATGCGAAAGAGGGTTTGAAAGGAATGGTAATAACTCAAGTAATAACTCTCTCAAATATTTTTTCAATACTCGCTCAAAAAGACAAGAAACGACCCTAGTGCTTATATAAAGTCAAATCCCAATAGTAAAAAAATAATAATAATAAGAAATCGGGTAAAAATCTATTCTTATCAATGTCATCGAAGTTTCCTTAGATGTCATCGAACCTTCTTCAATTGCATCGACTTCCTACACTAAGATTTTCAAATAAGTTCATATCAGATTTTTTCTAATGCCATCGAAGGGCCCTTTAATGTCATTAAGAGCTGGCTCAATACCGTCGGAATTTTCCTTAAAAAAATCACTTTGGTTGTTGGACAATTTAAGTCAAACTTCGATCCCATTAAACATGAATTCGATACCATTGAAGATGTCATTGATTGCATGTCGATGCCATCATGATAAAAATGATTTTCCTATGAATACTATCTGGATTGTTTGTTCCATATTTTGATGTCATTGAAATTTGAATTTCTATGTCATCGAATGGCTTTTGATGCCATCGAAAATATATGATTTTCCTTGTAAGCTTGATGGACAAACTAGTCTCATTTTTTATGCCATCAAATTGTGTTCGATGTCATCGATAACTTACTTCGATGCCATCGAAAGGGGTTCGATTGCATCGAGTATACTTAGAATTTTTTTAAAGCTTGTTGGAGATATTTGGCCTTTGATCAATGTCGTCGAAGTGGGTTTGATGTCATCGAACTTATCCAGGATTTTTCACAGTTTGGTTGCTAGACTATTAGGCCTCTGTTTCGATGCCATCAAACAATTATTCGATGCCATCGAAGTAGCTCGATTGCACTTCAATTGCAATCGACAGAGCATGAAATTTTCCTTTTTACTTCTATCTCCATAGGCTTTAAACAAATTATATTCTAAGCTTACTAAGGGTTT
Source organism: Magnolia sinica (assembly GCF_029962835.1). NCBI lineage: Eukaryota > Viridiplantae > Streptophyta > Magnoliopsida > Magnoliales > Magnoliaceae > Magnolia > Magnolia sinica. The sequence goes on along the minus strand of NC_080574.1, from coordinate 98,934,915 downwards.
TACAAATATAGTTTTGGGCAAGTTTAGATTTGTTTTAAGTGGGCCTTTCAATTAATAGGGTTTGGTTGGGAAGTGAGGTTTGATTTACCTGTATAGCACACTCAACTTCTTCAACTTGGTGAGTCTTTAATCTTGTAGTCTTATATGAGGCTCACTTAACACTAGGACTCAACATTCACATACATCGACAAATAAGGGTACTTTCAAACCTAGCATATACCCCTCGGCAACTGGGCGAGTAAGGTCAGACCCCTTTTCAATTGACCTTGACATAGTGGGAGACGCAACATACTGGTATTTGGCCCTCGTGCGCTCATGAATCTACTCAGTCTAGACATTTGAGGGTTCTATGGGTACTATGAGATCCGTAGCCTAGCCCATATTATTTTGTAGACTTTTATGGTCCTCCCAATTGAATTTCGGTGACCCGCTATCTATTATTGGTGTTTGTGCGCGATCCTAAGTTGTGTCTCATATATCAGAGTCAGCTCGACCAGAGACTTGTACCCTTGCGACCGCGCCATCGCCGCAGTTCCGACGCCGCGTCTCGCGCAATGAGGCGATACCCGAGCTAGGAGATGTGAGCCCGTGTTTAGTTTGAGGAAAATGTTGCGCGTTGCTAATCCCAAGAGAATTCATCACATCAATCCCATCAATCATATCAATCAAGTACACATCACTCCCATCACTCACACCCATCCCCAAGTACAACTACCCATCCCTAAAAGTTAACTTTCCATCACTTCACCCATCCCTCTCCCCATCACTCCATCACTCACATCTCTCATCTCTCATCTCTCTTATCTCTCTCATTTTCTCCCAAGCAAGCAATCGTCTAACTCCCATGAGAGAGAGTTTGGTGTGGCCCACCTTCTTACCTCCCATCTCCACCATCCAAGCTTCATCTCGACCATTGAATCTCATCCATTAGAACTCTAGAATGCATTGATAGAAGGAGAAGTTCATGATCAAAGGTGGGTGACTTTAATTATTGATTTTGATGATTTAAGGGCCCACATATGGTGGGACCCATCTTAATGTATGCATTGTATAGGGAGGGCCCATAGTGGCGGGGTCCCTCCCCTTCTCACCGGTCTCTCTCTCTCTCTCTCTCTCTCTCTCGTGATGGGCGTGGCCCACTAGATCCACACACGTATGGACCCACCAATAGTATGGGTTTTATCCATGTCACCATCGTCCAGTCCCTGGACGATGGGATAGACCTGGATGTATGCCTTATCCCCACCATCCATTGCTTGGATGTGGGGCCTCCTTGATGAGTGTGTGGGATCCACACTGTCCATGGGGCCCATGTGGTATATGTGTTTTATCCCTGTCATCCATATCCCTGGATGGTGGGCCCACCACAGATATATGTGTTGCATCCCTCCTGGACGCTGGTACAAAAAAATAAATAAATAAAATAAATAAAAATATCAATTTGGTTCAAAAACTGGTGGGCCACACCGATGTGGACCCATCTTGATGGATTGTATCCTTCACTGTCCGTCCAGTCGAAGGAATGAGGCAGATTCAAATATCAGGTGGAGCTCACCACCATCCAAATCATAGGCCCACCTTGATGATGGTCATCTGGACCATCCAGCCCGTATGAAGAGGAAAACACAACTAAAAGCTTGATCTACCATGGGGCCCACCATCTTAATGTGCTGCATCAGCATGTGAGACCCACACTTATATAAGATATATGATGATGGCCCACCCACATGGGACCACCTTGATTGGGAAACGGATTGGCTGGAGGTATCTACACTAGATGTGAATGCTGATGTATTCACGTCAGCAAGACGATCTGATCACAGATGTGATCCAGATCATCCGTCCATTTCAATGGTGGGCCACGTGTGTGGACACCACCATGATATATTTATTTCATCCACTCCATCCAGATTGTGCTGGACGCTGCGGGACAATGTTTGAATGGTGCTAATTTACCTGGACAATGTTCAGACAGTGTTGATCATCATTGGTGGGCCATGTGCCCCATGGAATGATAGTGTAAGTGATACACATGTTACACCTACAACTATTGAAATGATTTTACTGTGGTCCAAGCCCATTTGAGGCCCATTGGTGTGGCCCATCCATGAGGCCCATCATGATGTATTTTTTGGCCCATGTGCAGGGCCCACTTGTTTGTATTTTTGGCCCATGTGATGGGGCCCACCTGTTTTGTATTTGAAGCCCATATGATGAGGCCCGACTTAATAAACACGAGGCCCATGTGATAAGACACACCTACCTTGTATTTAAGACCTATATGATGGGGCCCACCTGCTTGAATCTGAGGCCTATGGACAAGGCCCATTGTCATGTATTCGTGGCCTATGGGCAAGGCCCATTGTGATATTTATTAGGCCCATGATGCATGGCCCTTTTGATGTATTCGAGGCCCAGATACGTAGCCCATTTGATGCATATGAGACCCATGTGTAGGGCCCACATGTTATGTATTTGAGGCCTATGGGTTGTGACCCATTATGATGTAGTGAGGCCCATGGGTCGTGACCCATTGAGATGTATTTTTGGCCTATATGACATGGTCCATTGTGATGTATTCCTGGCCCATTTGGTAAGGCCCAATGAGATGTATTTCTAGCCCATATGGCATGGCCATTGTGATGCTTTTTGTAGCCCATTTAATGAGGCCCATTATGATGTGCAATAAGCCCATGGGTTGTGGCCTGTGCGATGTATCTGAGGCCCATGTGCAGGGCCCACATGTTGTGTATGTAGCCCTTGTATGAGGCCCATTGCAATGTATATTAGGCCTTTGTATGAGGCCATGGGCCCACTTTATGTTTGGCTCTATGTGGGCCACTGCTTGGGAGTGATGTTGGTTGAATGTCCACATGATGGGCAATGATGGTTGGATGTCCACATTGTGACCTTCCCTTAGGCCTTGTTAAGCCCATTCTCACCGATTTTGATTGTCAAGGCCGATTGTTGAGGCCAATTTTAATTCCAATTTTGATTATCGAGGCTGATTCCGTTGTCGAGGTCGATTATCGAAGCCTATTTTGATTATCGAGGCCGATTGTTGAGGCTGATTTCGATTTAATTGTTGAGGCTGATTTTGATTCTGATTGTTGAGGTCGGTTTCGATTCTGATTATCGAGGCAGATTCGGATTGTCGAGGCCGATTATCAAGGTTGATTTCGAGTGTCAAGGCCGATTGTTGAGGCCGATTCCGATTCTGATTGTCGAGGCCGATTGTTTAGGCCGATTCTGATTCTGATTGTCGATACTGATTCTAATTGTAGAAGTCAATTCTGTTTGTTGAGGTCGATTCCGAGTCTAATTATCGAGGCCAATTCTGATTATCGAGGTCGATTCTGATTGTCAAGTCTGATTGTTGAGGCCAATTTCGATTCCAATTGTCAAGACCGATTGTTGAGGCCGATTCCCATTCCGATTATCGAGGACGATTCTGATTCCAATTGTTAAGGCCGATTGTAGAGGCTGATTCCAATTCCAATTCTGATTGTCGAAGCCGATTATTGAGGCCAATTTTGATTCTGATTGTTAAGGTCGATTCCAGTTTCGATTGTTGAGGTCGATTCCAATTCCAATTATTGAAACTGATTCCAATTCCGATTATCGAGGCCGATTCCGATTCTGATTCCGATTGTCGAGGCCGATTGTTGAGGCCGATTCTGATTTTGATTGTTGAGGCCGATTCTGATTATCGAGGCCAATTGTTACGGATGATTCTAATTCCAAATGTTGATACTGATTCTGATTATCAAGGCTAATTCTTATTGTCAAGGCCGATTGTTGAGGCCGATTCTGAGTCCGATTGTCGAGGCTGATTGTTGAGGCTGATTCCAATTGTCAAGGCCAATTCTGATTCTGATTATCAAAGATGATTCTGATTGTCGAGGTCGATTGTTAAGCCCGATTTCGATTCCGATTGTCGAGGCTGATTGTTGAGGTCGATTCTGATTCTGATTGTTGAGGCCAATTCTGATTCTAATTATTGAGGCCGATTCTGATTCTGATTATCGAAGCCGATTCAGATTGTCGAGGCCGATTGTTGAGGCTGCTTCCGATTCTGATTCCGATTATCGAGGCCGATTTCGATTCTGGTTATCGAGGCCGATTTTTGTGACCGATTCTGATTATCGAGGCTGATTTCGATTATCGAGGCTGATTCTGATTGTCGAGACCGATTGTTAAGGCCGATTCCGATTCCAATTGCCGATACCGATTCCGATGGTCGAGGCCAGATATTAAGGCCGATTGTCGAGGCCCAATGTGATGTATATACGGCCCATATTTGAGGCCCATTGTGATAAGCATTCGGCCTCAGCTTGATGCATATGAGGCCTATGTGATGAGGCCCATAGTGGTGCATTTGAGGGACAAGTGATGGAGCCCGTTGTGATGTATATTAGACCCATGAGAGAGGCCCATCATGTTGTGTATTAAGCTCTTGAGTGAGGCCCATGATGTTGCATATTAGGCCCTTGTGTGAGGTCATGGGTCCGCTATATGTTAGGCTATATGTGGGTCATTCCTTAAGGGTAATGTTGGTTCAATATCCGCATTGTCGAGGCTGATTGTCGATGCCAGTTATTGATACCGATTATGAGTATGTGACAGCATAGCATCATGATACATGCCATACGTATCATCTGCATATTTGTTATGAGATATGATTGACCATTGCATATGTCATAGTGTCGGTGGTTCATGAGACTCCCTGATAGGCGGAGATCGTCTCACATGAGTGCACGGTATGCAAGGGATTGATGCATGACTGGATTGTATGATTCATGCACCTTGCATTGTGTGTTGTGATTATTGTACGCCCTAGTGACATCAGCGTTGTCGCTTCCACAGTCATATCATGGATGGCCAGATGGGACACCGGAAATCTATTACTAGCATTGGGCCGCCATAGATGGCCCTGGGTGAAAATCCCTAAACCCTCTTGGTACCAGAGGACACATGATTCATGCATTACTGGATTGTATGATTCATGGACCTTGCATTGTGTGTTGTGATTACTATACACCCCAGTGACATCAGGGTCGTAGCCTTCACAATCATGTCATGGATGGCCAAATGGGACACCGAAAATCTCTTACTAGCATCGGGCTGTCATAGATGGCCCTGAGTGAAAATCTCTAAACCATCTTGGTACCAGAGGACACCCCAACGTCGAGACCGAGTGAATACATGAGCACCTAAGTGCCGAATACTAGGAGGCCGCGTCTCTCACTGTGTTGTGGTTGGTTAGGAGGGGGTGTGGCCTTACCTACCCGAGGGTAGGGGCATAGTTAAGCTGAGTTTGACCAGCTCGTGAATGGGTCTACTATCGACGTGCTGGGTATATATTGGCTGACTACTGGCCAGGCAGATAATGAGGTCTCTTCCACTTGGTTGGTCACGCGTCAGTGGGCGGCGATTGCATGTAGAGTGTACTAGACCCCAGTGATGATCCCAGAGATGTATAATATTGATTTGTAGAGCAGGAGTTGTATACTCAGCATTATATTCATTCATTTATTCACTATCCACTTAGGCTGGTGGTGCATAACTAATCATTATGTATACTTTCACAATGACCAGGATTTCAGTTGGGGCGTGCGACTAACCTGAGATTAGAAGTTTACCACATTGAGTCTATCTATCCAAATTTAGCTATGGGACTGGTTTGGATAGAAGTCCTTTGTGATAGGCCCCATAGCTTGCAATACAATGTAATATTATCCTGAATTCCAACTACAGCTTGGTCATTTCATTCGCACCACATATTACATATTGCATCACATCCTCGGCATATGGCATTCTAGGTTGCTATATTTCTGCATTTATATGACCTAGATGAGGTTGATGGTATTCATAGCTCTTCCGAATTACATATTGTATTGCATCCTTGATATCTAATATCTGGTTCATTATGTTTCCGCATTACATAGTTGATTTACTTTACTTTCTTAGTATATGACATTGGCTTGCTATGTCTTTTCATTGCATATCCTGGATGAGGTTGATAATATCTTTATGGACTTGTCAGTATTTCTACTTACTCTGATATTGTATGGTTCATGGACTTACTAGTATTTTCGTTTACTCTGATATTATGTATTTCCTTTTCAACATTGTATTCAAATGTTTATATTAGTGGATATGTGATGATGATGTTGTCTTTGTGATTTGGGTAAACTTGTGTTATGCTTCTTACGAGATAAATATACATTGAAAAATCCTCCTTGTAGGATCCCAAGATCAGAATCTGGCGTATAAGCGTTGGGAGCCGAGAATAGGGTACTATAGAGGTTGTCGACACCGGATTCGGCGATCGGGAATTTTGTGCGCCTGATTTCCGAGTTTGGGGCGTGACAGGTATCATAGAGCCTTTCACATATGGGCATCCTTAGCACTCAATATGTTGTAATAAAATTTTCAATGTCCATTCCTTATACGCCAGCCACATCCCAACTACGGGACTACATCCCTGGTGTCTCTGGGGAGTAAATGCAACGTGCCATATATAATGCATTATGCATGAACCATACTATCCAAGTCATGCATTAAGCCCTACGATGATCATGCAGGTAACCTTATCTCGTACAAGTTCTCAATGAGTCATGAGGCATATACTGTAGGGTTTGCCTTTCATTAAACAATCTAATCCATGATGTGAGTACCAACCATAGCCTCTGGCAAGGTGCACACTATGATAGATTCATATTCATAATCAGGAACACATATAATATGTATGAGCATATGACTGAGAATGGTATTCATTATACTAAGCTTATTATCCGTGTTAACTCTATTAGGCCTAGGTATACTAGCATGTTACCAATCCTGTCACATACACATACATTCTCCTTCATGTATACAATGTAGGTTGCACACCATATGTGGTAATCAACCATAAATGGATCAATATAAAGAGAGCAGGACCCAAATAGTGGATCCTACTATAGATTTAAATGTCTAAGTGACATGGTCCACTTGAGACTTATATCGGTTATAACATCCTGAATTTTCGTGGCCCAAGTACATAATCGTGCTCGAGAATTCCTGGTGTTAATAATGTAAAAATTGAATGCTTCAAAATCGCTCCTTGTTTTTTTTAAAGATAAATCACAACCAGTTACATTCACGAATGTAACCATTCACGAGAATAAAATTAACTATATTTATTATTTCTTTAGAGTAAAAGGCATATAAATAATTTTTTAATGCTCTCTCAATGGGAGCTTATTACATTATTAAAGTTTACAGTGGAAAATAAATATAAAAAAAATTCATGGTGTTATCCTTCTTTTATTTTTGAAAGAATCTTCCATAGAATGATTATCGGCCATATCATTAACCTATAATTCACCTGCAATATCTGTATAGTTGGAGAGGATCAATGCCCTACTCATAGTGATGGTTATCCTTTAAGATTAATAATAATTCAAGAGATTTATATGAATAATGTGAGGGTTCTGATACGTCTTGTACTCCACCAGTGCGAGTGGTATCGATATGCGTAACTAATCTACATGAATGCATGCCTAACATAGTGTGTGCAGTCCATCATACATAGTGGTCATCACAATGTGGAATATAGTTCATATAAAACCCAGCTCGCCCCGCATCCCATACTACAGAGATTCCTCGACATGTCCAACGTTAACATGGATTTATGCGAACATCTTAAGGCGACATAATAACGCGATTAGAAGATTTACATGACACAATTTGTTCATGGAGCAATATTTGCGACATCTAATCCCGAAAAGTGATATAACACACATGACAATTTACTTACATCGATTATACACTACTACCCAACCCACGAAATTACGTGTCGACCAAGAAGGCCGCTAAAAGAAACGCATTATGTCCATGATAATATATATGAACCACTATATAAGATGCCTATAACACATCACTTGCATTAATAGAGAAATAAATTGAATCATGAGGGTTTTAAAATTCCAAGATACATGCCCAAGTCATAAAGGGAGGTAGCACAAGACTGACCTAATAAAGGAGAAGAGTAGTAATAAGCTAACTCAATAAGAGAGAAGAGTAGCAAATAGGTTACCTCAATAAAAATAAGGGGAGACGAGCAAAAGGCCAACTCAATATAGAGTGGAAGCACGTATCGCTCTCAAAAGTGGCAAAGGGCAGGGCTTGTATCCATCAACCCATATAAATTTATAAAAATCACGCATAATTAAAATCATATCTTAACCATAATTCTCAAAAGGATAAATAATTAATAAGGGTCCATCAATCAATTGTATGGAAAATCATAGTAATATAAAAGTATGCAAAAACAAGATAAATTATATTAACTCAAATTAATGTAAACTTTATAGGAATCCCTCACCTTAGCCATAGATCTAAACCTTACATAGATCTCGATGTAGGAAAGCTTTTACATAAATCATGACATCGTTTGAGCAAGAGGGAGACACAACACGTGTGGATAAGACATAGGATGATGGGCTTCTAGGCTTCTCTTTCTCTTTCTTTCTTTCCTCCTTAGACATTGGGAGGTGGTGTGTGAGTGTAAAAATGACGCACACCCCTTTTATAAAAGTGGGCGTGTGAGAGGGGGTGTGTTTCACATCCCACTTGGGTTGATTTCTCTAATTTAACTTTTTTTATCGATCTTTCTTTAAATCTAATTCATCCAGTATGTCATGGTCATCAAATAGAGTAAGAGTATATGATTTTCTTGATGATTTGAAATTTAGATTGGCCTATCTTGAAAATTCTTCTAACGGGTGCCAAAATGAACTTCATCTCAATTAACGATCCATACTTAATGATAAGGGCCCAATTTTAAGAGAAATGTGTAGTCAGGATAGGAAAACGGTTGGACAAAAGTTAGTGATTGATCAATGGTGGAAAAGGCTTAAATCTAAAATTTTACCTTTTGCACCAAAAGAAATGAATTGGAGTCAAGGCGGTCATCATTCAACGGTGTAAGATCATAGATCGGGGTCTAAATTTTGTATAATATCGTAGTCATATGAAGCCAAAGTGTGGTCCAAATTTAAGTTGTGATTGACAGTGTAATGTGGGTCAATCGTAAGCTCTTGATTTAGGAAGAGTTAGTAAGCATAAAACCGCTTACTTCATGCCTAAGGAAAAGCCTACCAAGGTGGAGTCCTCATATTTTACACTGGGTCCATATGATAAAAAAATTAAAATCATTTATATGAAGAAAAATATCCTACTATAACTACCCATGAGCTTTCCTCACTCGATGGACACCAAAATCAATGGTTAAGCGGCTGATTTGTTAATTGGGACACTTTTACAATGATATAAGAGAAAAAATTTGACGTGTATGGTTAATTTATTATAAATAGGCATGATATAAAATTTCACAGGAAACGGATCATGAGACCTATGTGATCTAGAATTCAAGGGTATAGTTAATAGCATTAAGTATCTACGATTTTGCCATCTTTTATTTCTCTAACTTCCATCGTCCATAACATCGGACTACACTATCCAAATGCATTAAAATTTGACAGACATTTTTTATTTTTCATTCTCTTTCCATCACCCCATTTTGGGCCTTGATTGCTTACAGATGACCAAGAAGCCTTTTTAATGGGTTATACCGCCCCGAGGTCTAAATCAACACTTTCATATATCTAATAGAGAAGTTAGCCAGTAGTTGTGGCATATACCTTACGATCTTCGAACTGAATAGTTCATTCTAATATTTAGGCAACCCGTTTGGTGGATCCAAATATGATGAATGGTCAAATGACATGTTTAAAATAGAAAATTTTGATGGTTAGTACTCTGATCATGTATGCAGGTGGGTGTACAGTCAGTTTTGTAAATGGATGAACATAAGTATATTTTTGGAGTGATCAAAAGGTAAAATATGTATACCGTTAGATTCAAGTGACTTATTCACATGTGTAAGTTCTTCAAATTATAGTCCTGATTATGGGTTAAGCATATTCATAGGTGGTGAACAAGATGACTAGATTAGCATCTCGATTTGATATGTATATGAGCGGATTTAGAGATCAAGTAGTTAGTTTACCATGATCAGATAGTACAAACTCAAAGTGGAAGGTCAGATATCTTTACCTAGCGATGAATAGTTGATTGAACGGTTTGTTATGATAAACAAGTGAGAATACTTATATATATGATGATCTTTTCTTAAAAATCAATGGTCGAATGACTTGATCTATGGATGAAGATTATTCTCAATAGTCAAATTCAGTTTAGAGAATAGATATAAGGTTATGGTAGGCTAAATTAGTAACATACATATGTATATATTAAATTAAATTTCATGGTAACACTCGAGAACTTTCAATACTCAAGTATTTTAAAGTTCGGGGTGTTACATCGGACCCACACTTAAGCTAGTGAAGTGGGCTAATGAGACAGGTGTACGGTTCAGATAAAACTTATACCTAAAGATGTGTGTTACCATACACTCCATTTACATAGTTGAGGCCCACAATAGTTAGGATCAAGGTAATATATGTATTTTCCTTACACACCAGGTCTATTTGACCTCATAAACAAGTTGGGTGGGAAATTTCCCATCATGAAGGGCACATGAAGTTGTAAACGGTCAGCAATCCAGGGAGGTTTCATGGTAATAGTAAATCTCAACTGATTGTGGATGGTGGGGTCCACCGGGTCACCATATCTACCAAGTTTTTTGGGCTCATTCCCTGGGTTGTCGTGGTAAGGTGGATGGAAGATATGAAGGAATTACTTACTTCACAATGGGCTAGCCACTAGAAGAACAACAGGGGTAAAACACATTAACGTCACTACACCAAAGTTGTTTATTAGGTACGGCTAGTGCTTTGGTTCAGAAACGGTATTAAGCCGTTTCTAATTGCACAAGGTTCTAAACCATTTCCGAATGCAGGGACCATACCCTCTTTCCACGTACGGCTCTTTTGCTTTCCCCTTTTCTTCAATCTCTCATCCGCATCTCTCTCTCTTCTAATCTCCAGTCTTCTCACCTTAAGATTGACTGCACGTCTTCTCCCTCATTTCTCACTCTCTTTAGTTGCGGCAAAGGTTTCCAGATCTCTTTCATCTTCTCACCTTAAGAAAAGGTAAAAAGGGGAAAAAGAGAGCTTGTTCTGGACGTGGATCTTGCATCGATGGACCAATCTGTGGGAAAAAGCTAGGGTTTTCTTGGTTGCTGCTATATCTCTGAGCGTTAAGGTTTTCTTTCAATCAGCCGAAGAAATGGCGACTGTATACCCTTTCAATCTGTTGGGAGATGACGATAATGATGATTTTTCTCAGCTGATAGCTGCTCAGCAACAGCAGAAAGTAGCACCGAAGAAAGCCCTAGCTCCAACGCAAGCTGCTTCTCAGAATTTTCTGGATTTTCTGAAGGCGATGTGATCAATAATGTGGTAGCTCCTTCCATTGAAGATCCAGGTCAATTCCCAACCTTAGGTGCTAAGTGAGATCATCTTCTCTCTCTCTCTCCTATATTTTTCTTCTTGTTCGGGTTCTTTGTTTGGAAAAGTAATTAGTGAGTGGCAGGATCCACAAGAATAACGAGGCTTCCTGTATCAAAAAGATCTTTACATATTTTAAATTTTTTCAATGTAAATTTAAGAGACTGGAGAGTTTGGGAATTGGTTGTGATAAGATTTTAGGTCGTTTATCTGGAAGGAATACGTATGATGGAGAAAAATGCTTGGATCATTGTTGTGTGTGTGTTTAAATTTTATTTTAAAATCAAATGGGGCATGGTTGAAAAAAAACAGAAAACATAGAGCAGAGAAAGAAAATCTGAGGCAGAGAGAGGAGATGAGAATAAGAAAAGAGGATTGAAGGAGGATCTCTTTCCATTCTAATCTCATTCGTTGATCTTTGATTGCGGCGGCGAATTCAAATACCAAAGTGGAGACGCAGAATGGCCGCTTCCAGGTCTTTCTATCATTGGTGATCTTAAGCCTTGGTGCCATCGTGTTTCGGCAGAATCAGGAAGGAGAAGAGATGGCATCAAGGCCAATAGTTCCTCAACAACCAAGAGGTGGACTAGCTGCTCTGGGCATAAAGCAGAAGCCTGTTGCAGGTGAAGGGAATGACAAAAAGGCGCTGGGAGATATTGGAAATTTGGTTAATGACCGAGGATGAGTGGAAAAGATATACCATGATAACACAAGATTAGTTTCACATTGCAATTACCAATCTTTCAAGTTGGATTGCAGCTGCAATTTGAGGGCTACTTGTCATTATGAATACTAGGGATATACCACTAATTTTTGTCTCCTTACATCTCGATAAATTCCTGAATTGGTTCGACTACTGCATCAAGCCATAGCTTAACGGCCTCAACTCAGACTGTTAGCAATTTTTTTTTTGCTCGACTAAGGTATTAAGATCCAAAAGAAAAGCCAATTTCTGTATATCTCAAAACCAAGTGCGCAGAAATCCCCTGTTTTCTTAATATACTTCTGGCAGGATGCTACCCACCTTGAAAAAAAAAACTAATTTCAGGACAGTAAATATGCCCAAAAACATGTGCAAGTGTCTAGATATTTGGATGAATCCACTATCCATTAATAGTGACACATCATCATCATCTCCACCTGCCCGTTAACACCAGTGTTTTGCTCTGCATTCTAACTGCATTAACATAAAGTCCTTCAGTTAGTTGTGGAATAGTTTCCACTTATTGGGTTGACTTTTTATTCGGAACACTTCTCAACATTAATGCATTTTGGTAGTTAAGCCTGGTGTGAAGTTCAATAGAACAGTTACAGTGTGAATCACTCTGATAATAAGTAAAGTTGGTAAATTTGGAATTCCTATTATTGCCTTATGAATTCCCTGAGTTTGTCACTTTAGCTTGATTCTTTGATCTGGCTTGAATTATTCTAATTCTTTGCTTCCTCAATAGAAGTGCTTCTGAGGAGATTGTGGTTAGGAAAATTTTCTTTTTTAGTTAGAGATTGCTTGGAGACGAGATCTGCCTCCCTTTTTGCCTGTTTTTCATAGCTGCGGCTGCCTTGTATTCTTTTGTTGCCTTGATCTCTTGGCAGTGGTTTAATAAAAAAATTCTTGTCATTTCTCTCTCTCTCAAAAAAAAAAAAAAAGATGTACTTAGTAAGCTCTATTCTATTGGCAGCAATTATCTCATTAAAACAGGCAGTAGAAGGTCTTAACAACCTTGACCAGTTTGCAGAAATCTTGATCTGTTTTCTCTGTGTTGTTCCTGGATGGGGTGAGAAAAATGTCCAGGTACTTCATCCTTTCATTTTGTCCTTTATTTTTAATATTTTATGTATAGCAGTGCAGTCAAATTCCAGTGAATGAATGTAAGTTCAACAACAGGTTATAGAGATCATTACTCATATAGCTTCTACAGTCCAAAAGTTCCTAAAAAAGATGTGTGGTGCTCTGCATTCTAGGTGGGTATTAGGTTATAGTTGTAAATGTTTTTTTTTTCATTCTATAAAAGTTTTAAATGTGTTAGATATGTTTGATATGACTGTTATTCTCTGCAAGTTAACTAATGTTATCAGCTATGCCTTTTGGAAAAACTGAAAGAAGTTAAAATTTCAAGAGATGCCAGGTTTAGGTTCACTTTTCTCACAAAAGTCACCGCCAACCTGTTACCTATGAGTCAATATGAGTGATCCTAGTTGTTGATGATTTCTTTTAGAGTTTTCTTTTGGTCTCTTGATCCTAGTTGATTTGGTCAGTTGTGAGCGATGCCTACGAGTTTTGAGCTTTAATTTGGAGCAGTTATTGACGTTGAATTTCTAGGACTCACCATATAGGTTAATCTAGTGGCAATTTCTATTTTCAGGTATAAGTGAACGGGTAGCAGATATAAGTATCTAACACTTTTTTTAAGTTCACCTTGTTGCTTATGTGTTATACCATGTTGCTGCTCACTAGTAGTTTTGATGAAATAAACAAAACATTTGCGCTTAATTTCTTTACTTCAGAATTTGATTGTCTTAATTTTGATATTATGTATTCTTTATCTAACTTGTTGATTGTAATCAACCTACATCAATAGACTATTAAATAGTGCTTGATTGAGAAAGTACGGCATAAGTCCCAGTTCAGTAACTCGGGAAAAAAAGAAAAAAAAAGAAAAGAAGAAGAAGGTTAGAGTCATGGTTTTCTTAAACCTTGGCTATGAGTATAGGTGGGGATGCAAGTGGATGGGTAGCCCAAATTGGTTTTTAAGGTCCATCCATGTGAGGCCCTGCCTTGGGTTTCAAAGGTGAGGCCAAATGAGTCTTTAGAACTTCTATTTGTTCTTTTGTGTCTGGCAAATAGTTATCTTCATGTAGTCCCAGAAATAGCTGTAATCTACAAATATTTATCAGAAACTCAAAATATTCATGATTATCTATGTAATACAAACATAAATTCTCCAGTGTACAAAAAAAAGTTAACTGGTTTGCATAAAGTAGGGCATGTTTCCTTTTATTGATCATGTCTCAGATTGTTCAGCTGCTGAGCATTTGCATATCTGGTTTGCCCAAATTCAGATAAACTAGCATTTCAAAAGTTAACAAAAACTTCTTCATTGGTTGAACAAATTTTGTCACATTTAGACTCCTTATTTCTTTCCTAGAATGTTTCGAAGTTGTATTTATAACCTGGAAATGTTTCTCTAATATTTGTTCCAACTGTTTTCCAAATTTCCTTGCGCTCTCAATTTTTGTTCTCTATGTTTATCCAGCTTTGAGTGACAAGTTATCATCTGAAACTATTCTCACCTTGTTTTTGACTAATGATGATTTGGGAATGAGAATGCTACTAATACTTGTTGTTTTTCTTCTTCTTTTTTTTTTTCTATTTCTTTTTTCTAACAGTCAAAGAGGATTCTTGATAATCATTTTGACAAGCTTCCATTGCATGGGCTTGGGAAAGAGCACTCATCAAATTGGTGGAAAGCACTTGGGGATCAACTGATGGCCCATGGTAACATAAAGAAAACTATATAAATATAGTTTTCAGTTTTCCATTTTCAAAGTAAATAACTTTGCTCGATTAGCATTTTGAGTCCTTAATAGTTTTGTACTTAAGTACATTAAATGAGACTGTCTTAGTTTGTGGTAGAATTACCAAATGCAAGTCATTTTTGCTAGTTTATGGTCTCAGACTCTTTTCTGAAATTTTTCATCAATTCTATTTCAAAATTGAAACTTCCATGGAGGAGCCTGCCATGGCAGGTTTTAGAACCTGAGTAAAAGAGAAAAGTTGATATCTTAACTAATTCCTTGAGTTATTTCTTTTATGAGTTTGGAATAACTTCTTGGAGGCATTCAGTATTGACAGGCTAAAATAGGATGAGACATGTAAGAACAAGGAATTTACAACTACCTCTGCATTTTCTTGGCATATAATTTATCTGTTTTAGGATTAGTCTCAGTGAGATAGTGACACGTCAATTTTCATGTAATGATCAGCCCACTAACTCATGGTTTAAAATATCATCCGATGCAACTCGGTACTGTCCAAGTCATATCAGTTTCAAAATGAAACAAAACAAGACATGACACCAATAGGGGACCAGAATGGAACCGAGTCAGATCAATTCAGGCTGAATCAGGGTGAGTCCTACCATTTTCGGTCCCAGGTGAGTCACAATCTGAAACTTAATATGAAGTGTCCTAGTGGTTTCTGATAAGAGTACAATGCAGCCCATGCATTTAATCTAATACTTCTATGCACTCCCTCTATTGTAATTTTATTTGGCTTTAATGAACAGGCAAATGTGACACATACAAATCACATCATATGGACAATGGGTGATGATTTTCAGTACCAATATGCTGAATCTTGGTTCAAACAAATGGACAAGTTTATCCATTATGTTCAAGGTAACGCACTAGGACAATTCAAACTTCCCTTCAATCTTGGGTGGAAACTTGGAAGTAGTTCTATTCAACTTTAGAATATTGTTGCTTTTCTTCTTCTTCTTCTTTTTATTTTTTATTTTTTATTTTTTTATAACTATAAGAGCCAATATATGACCAAAGAATGTAGGTACTAAATAGTCATACAACAGATTAGCATTACATTTGTTCTTTTTCTAACTCAGAGTTAATACTGTCAATATATATGATTTCTTCTGAAATCATCCCTTCCAAATTGTGTAGATTTGTTGTTGTGCATAGGACCACATCCTTTAACTCTTGTCCAATAGGTCATTGGCAATGATTCATAGTTCTAAGAGGAAGATTGTAGTACACTGTTTATTGGTGTGTCCATGCTCCTATCAGGCAAGGGAATTCATGAGAACTAGTTTAACTGAGAGAACGGTCCTTGATGGAGTGCAATGGGAGAACAGGATTCATGTAGCTGATTCCAGTTGGTCTTCAGATGATGTTGATCTTCTTGGTGAGAACTGCACAGTGAATTTTTTTAGGAGTGGTTATTGTATTCGTTATTGAAAATGGCATTAAATCCCACCAGCATTTATTTCTTTTAGATTGAATGGCAAATCATTTTTAACAGTTAAAGTTCTGTGATATTTGGTGGAGCTATCCAGAATGGAAAATCATTGTCTACCACTGATTTTTATATAACTATTAGCTTGTAGGCAGTTATCTGTTTGGATGGTGATGGTTGCAAGTTAAGAAGTGGACTGGTGAAAATTGAGGAAGGTTTAACTCTTGACACGTTAATTGCTTGTGATTCATGTGATCTTTAGTAAGTACATTTCTTTGACAAAGCTTCCTAGAAACCAAAGTAATGATAATTGCCAACTCTTAAACTCACTGACACACATGCCCTTAACAACAAGATGACTCTCATGCACCATCTCTACAAGGTAACACCTTTCAACCAAAGTGATGCTTTTTCTTCTACTAGGCTATTAGGCAGCAGTCTTTGAAATATAATGCCAACAATTAGTCTTTTCTTGTGCAAATCAGAAATTTCAGCTACTTGAAGGTCAAATCCATAAAAAAATGCTTCAATCATAGTCGAATGTGAAAGGTTCAGTGACCCCATCAGGGACCAACACTCGAATCGAGCCGAAGAGCCTGGCTTCTCTTTGCATTCCATAGTGTGCATGGTAAAGGTATGTTCCTGGCTGCAATATGTTTAAAGGAGTAAAGGTGATTTAGAGACCTTACTAATCCAATCCTCAATTACAAAGATAACAAGCTGTATGATAACCGTGGCATATATTGTTCTATGTAATGGAGAGCATTCAAATCACTGACCTGATTTTGGATGGAGTAGAACCAAAGTAAGTTATATGGATGGATTGTTCCCTTGGAATTTGTACTAGTTGTTACTGTTTTGCTTTTAACCATTCATTTTGATAGCTATGCCATTCATGCTTTGTTTGATAGTCTAATTTGTATTCTTTTCTTTCCTTATTTTAGGTGATCAAAGTGATCTGCATGTTATCATTTTTTGATGAAATTGATGCTATTTGCAAGGTACATACGTTATTAAACTTCCACTTCAATTTACCTTAATTTATCCTTACTGTAAATGGAGGAAGAGTATATTGCAGTGGATATGGATGAATTTCAACAGTGATAGCATTTCAAAATTGTGCTTATATGTATATGTGGGAAATGGTACTATGAGGTCGACCTCATGGGAACTTCCTATATTGGTCAGCTTGTGAAGATTTCCAGCATCATAACATGTTGTTTCGATGTTAAGCCCTTGATGTAGGTTGCTATCTACACATGTGAAGAGTGTGGGTTTGAAATTTACCAAGTAATAATGCATTGTCTGCACATGTGGCTTTAAGGGATCGTGTGAAGTTCCTTTCTTCTTCTTTTTTTTGAAAGATGAGAAATTTATTGAAAGAATGATGAGAGCTAGGATTGTGTGAAGTTCTTTTTAAAGCTATATGTTTGAATTGCCTATCTGTTTTGTACTCTGCAATTCTGCATTTGCTGTGTACTTGTATGTAGCTGATGATCCTAGCTCTCTGTTGCCAGTAGATATCTTACAAAATATATCATCTCTAGATCATCTGTACATATTTTTAACATGTTGAATACAAAATATAGCAATGCTTTGATAATCAGACTATTAATGATATGAATAAAGGCTTAGGAAGACAAGTGGGGTTCATCAATATGAAGTTTGTACTAGGCAAAGGATCTATTATTCTTTGCTCTTAATGTAATGGTTAGGACTTACAAGTCAATAAGGACAGGAAGAGTTTGTTGTTTGCTTGCAATGTTGTGATTATCTGCTTTTGAAATTTTCAATCTCATAGGCTCTTGGATAAACTTGATGGTTTGAAGGGTTGCCTTTTGGCCAGATGGTCATAGATAAGAAACTCTACTGGATAGTTTGGGATAACAGTTATCTTTTTTATGGTAGGTATCTACCACTATGATCTCCTTTGGGAGGGACACTTCTTTATTCTTTTTTACCCTTTTACTTTTTCTTTTCACTTATTTTCCACTCTAGATAGAAAGGCATTATTGTTGAAACAAAGGTAATTAAACACCTTGGTTCGAGTTGAGTAAATATAGACAACACAGACATAATTACACCAACCTAACTTCTACTACGAAAGACATTATTTCCTGTCCTGCAAAATTGTTCATTTCAAAGGATTTTGTGTGTGTGTGTGTGTGTGTGTGTGTGTGTGTGTGTGTGTGTGAAGATTTCATTGTAATCAAGATAAACAACCAAATAAAAAGATTTCATTCTTTTGTTGTAGAATTTATGATTTCATAGCTTGTTTGTGGAAGCATTTTGATTTTGTTTATTTACTTACAATAGGCACTCAGACATTGGTGAAGCCGAATTTTCTAGATTCCATTCTGGTACCAAACGTGGCAATATTGTTGGTGTCACTAGATTTCCAAGTTGGTTGGTTTTCGTTTATGTTCTTCAATTCTGGCTAGCAAAACTTTTCATGTATCATATCCTTTGGGTATTGGCTATACTTGCATGTCAAAATATTGATTTCTTCCTTTGTAAACAGTGACATTTGAGCTTTGTAGGAGAAAGTGGATCACTGATTATGTTAGACTTTTGGTATTTGCAAAAGAGCGGAAAGCAGCAGCAATGTGTTCAAAGTCTTATGAATAAAAGTTCATCTATATTGTGATAAGCTAAATAGTTTGTTTCCGCAAGTGCGTAGCATGGCTAATGATATGTTGGATGCATGAGCCACTTAAAGTATGGATTTGGAAGTCTACTAGGGGGCATCTAAGAATGGTGATTAATGAAGTTCCTCTCCTGGAATGTTCGTGGTTTGGAACATAAAGATAGGATGTTGATCCTTATGGCTGTTGGTCAGGGAAAGGAAAATTTTAGGAAACGTAATGGGTAGAAGATCTGATGATATGCTAAAATTTCCAACATTTGTGGTAAGAAAATGATATTTTTTATATTTTTTTGTAATATTTGTATGCTTTGATGAAGTACCCAACCAAATCTCTATCTTTTCTGTTGATCCAAATCAAGGTGGAATTGGTCTGGCTGGCTTGTCTGCTGAGGATCTAATTGTCTGGCTGTCTTGGAAAATGATAGGATCTAATTGATGCAAATCTTTTCTGTTCATATTGGAAAATGATCCTACAAATATTTGGAAGGATCCAATTTGTAAATCTTTTCTATTATGATCATATCCAAGGGAGCTGCTCGCATGTCTAGCTGTTTGCTTATTTCTTTTTGTCAATTGTCTTTATTTGATGGAAGTGGTGTTCATGTATGACAGTAGTTGTGCTACACCAAAAATCAGGCCTTTCAAACTCTTAAGTGGGCTCCACCTATTAGATGGGCTACAAGTTGTCACTGTTCCTCATCAAAGGACTTCTGCCAAAGGCTGCTACTCTCATTTTTAGCAGTTACAGAGGCATAAACTGTGTGCATAGATTTTTTAAGTGGGTTAGGGATGGATTGGTTTGTTGAATGGAAGGGAAAAAAAGTTTGGATTTGAGATCGGTTTTCTGAAGAAAAAAAAAAGTTCTACACATTGTTACTTGCTTCATGATTATCATTTCATTATGGTTATACTATAGTCGATTCATGAACTGTTGTTCAATTTAATAATCTTTCTATGCATCCAGGTTGGATATGCTATGCTGAAAAAACACTTGACTTATATACTACCTTTATTTCTTCTGTGAAGATTCCACAACAAGCAATTGGGGCAACCATCAAGCATCACATTTGCCAAAAAAATGGGTCTAATGTAAGTTCTAATAGTCCAAATATGTAACGCACTGAAATTCGGGGGTCGAGCATAACTCAGCTCCCGAGTTCCAAAACATCACTTATGCAACATATTTGATGATGGATGTATGTTGTCTGTATAAGTACATAAAACATGGAATAGATTAAGCCAAACTGCAAATATAATTCAGGGATAAGTGAAAGAACGCAAGCGGAAGACTTAAAGGAATATAAGTGTACATGTGCAAATCCCTAAAGTACATATACATACCAGGTCATACTTACAAGTGTTACAAGTGTTACTAACAAAATTACAAGCATTAAATGACATCATCTATTCCCAAAAAGAAATCTCAGAATCCCACGCATCAGAACAAGGCTCACAAGAACCCGCTTGAAAACTGCATGAAAGAAATGCAGCCTCATCATCCTCGAACTCCTGCTCTACCTCAGGGGTCGCATCAATATCTGTATCTAAGACAGAGTCTGGTTGGTGTTTAAGCACCGTCCCAGAATGTGGGAGTGAGTGATCAACTCAGTGGAACAATAAAGCAAAGGTTAACATGTTATCAATTCAATCAAGCAGTAATGATAAAGCAGAACAATCAAACATGTCCTAAGTACTCTTGTTAGTGCAAGGATGTATGTAGAAGGATGCGTGCCCTCGCGCGTAGACCCTCAGCATCTTCATCTTACGTTACACATGACATCACCTCAAATGCAGTGCATGAACATGATTACCAAGTTGTTATTAGTCCTTTTCATACAGCAGGATTGGGAAGCTAAGGTACCTTCCTCATATTACTATCCAAACAGTGATCCATTCTAGGGTCGTCAGTCCTAGATCATCTCATACGATCACATGGTTTTAGGTCGCTACAAAGGGCTCATCACTAATCAATGCACGCCTATCATACCTTCATTACTACAATAAGGCTCGTCACCTCAATGCGCTATCCAGGTATGCTTGAGGTCACTACAAAGGGCTCGTCACCAATCGATGTAGGCCGACAGCACGAATATAGTGTCCCATACCACCATAATCGGCTCACAAGTTTGGTTGCTCACTGGTCACTACGGGGAGGCTCGTCACCCCAGTGTAGGCCGACAGCTCGACCACGGTGTCCCATACCACCATGTCCGGCTCATGAGTCTTAGCGGATCAAGGTACAATGGTTAACAGATTTCATTGGTAAGTTGGGTACCTTAGATTCATACAATAGCATCCATACATGATGAACATACATCGGACAATCGGGTTAGTTGACAAACTCGACTAGCACGAGTGCACGTTGGGTTGAACGACATAGAGTGCGCAAATACTCCGCGTGGCCAAACCACTGCCGTCAACTCTAATACGACTCAGGTTCGTCAAATCACGTCCTTCGTGACGAAAGTAACCTCAGCCACAAACTCAAAGCTGATTACCGATTTCCTGGACTAATTCATAGTCCCAAACATATTCCACTACAACCGATATTCATATAAAATTTAGAACAGTAATGAAACAACAACTCAAATCATGTAGTATATGAGCATTTGAAGAATATCAACTTAACATGGATTTACACATAAGTAATACTGGAAGTTAACAACAAAGAATATGACTTGCATGTAGGAAATCATACACATCAATAGGAGAGTTGAGAATCACTTCTCAACGCCCGCAATTAGGATCATATATTACATTATAGATCATTCAGACATTTCTACAAACACTTAAGCTACATAGTTCAACATACATGACGCATGTTGAAAAACACGCATTTGGACAATTCCTTTTGCCAAGGAGTTGTCACACATACATCTAGCACAAATACACGACAAATAATCATGGCAAACACATGTTCATATTTTATACGTATACGATACTTTCTGCATATACATAGAATACACAAATCTCTACACAAGGCATATGTATCAGGAATACAATATAAACATAACATTTAGCATGTGAAATTGCACCCACAACAAGAATAAACCATTAACTGGCATTGAAAGCCTTGAAAACCATAACCTATACGATTAAAGTCTGCACCTTAAACCAGAAATAGAGCACCGAACTAATTTAGATGATATGTCTTCGTCAATGGCGACAGGATATGTAATGACCCGAAAAATTTTGAGCCAAAACCCGAGTACTATCTCTATTTTTCCTTATAAGCTATTTGTGGGGTAATTAGTGCTAAACTTGATTGCTTATGAAATTAGCATCAATCACTTTAAATTTGATCTGCATGACTCAAAACCTGTAGAATAGTTAGTGCTATGTTACTCTGAAATTTGGGATTCATCGCTAAATCCAGTTGCCCTTGGGAATTTTAAAAAACTTTGGATCGGACCTGGACCACGCGTCGTAAGTCCGATGGCGATGATCTTAGGATGTATTGGTCACCATGTTAGACTTGGTCATCACCTCAAAAATCAAGTCCAGATGATGTTCTGAGTTGATTTGATTGAGTCCGGAGTGAAGAGTGTGAGAACGGTGAGAAATTAAATAAGATTTTATGAAATCTGAGTCGTGTCGCTTGCGCGATGATTTTAAGCAATCTGACCATTGGATTCTGACCCAATTTCACCCTCTGAACAGGAAAGGTGGCCCAGGCATGTCCTTGTGCTTGTGGACCTGATCGAGATTCTGTGACCGTTGAATTGAGTGTGGTCCGCCACGGCTGATCTGAAGATCCGATCGGTACGAAAACTCAGCCTGACCAAGATCCATGGTCAGTGAGCTTAAGTCCGACCTCTCGTGGAAAAAGGCCCACCGAAAGTGTTCCGTTGGATCGAGAGAGGCCTATTTTGGTTATAACCTAAGTATACCTTGGCCCTAGGGTTATTTTCATCAATGTTAGGCCTATATATAGACCTTAAAACCCTAACTCTCTTTTCCATATGAATTTCCTAACCCTAGCTAAGAAAGAGAGAGGAAAAAGAGTGAGAAAGTGAGAGAGAAGTTGGTGAATCATCTTAGATTCTTTCCTGTTCTCCTTCATCCTTAAACCATCACTTTAGAATCATTATTCCGGCGATTCTAAGTTCCTTCTTTGGGTAAGTTAACCTAACCCTAATCTGTTTTAGAGCTTAGAATAGTTTATGTGTTGTTGTAGCTCATTTCTATTCTTGCCTTAGGTTATCCTGTCACCGTTGACGAAGACATATCATCTGAATCAGTTCGGTGCTCTATTTCTGATTTAAGGTGCGGACTTTAATCGTATAGGTTATGGTTTTCAAGGCTTTCAATGTCAGGCAATGGTTTATTCTTGCTATGGATGAGATTTCACATGCCAAATGCTATGTTTATTTTACGTTCCTGATATGCATGTGTTATATTGAGATTTGTGTATTCTATGTGTATGTTGGAAGTACCGTATACGTATAAAATATGCTCATATGATTGCCATGATTATTTGTCGTGTATTTATGTAGGATGTATGTGTGTCAACTCCTTGGCAAAAGGAATTGTCCAGATGTGTGTATTCCAACATACGTCATGTATGTTGACCTATGTATTCTAAGTGTTTGTAGAAATGTCTGAATGATCTGGTGTGTAATATATCAACCTAATATGGGTGTTGAGAAGCGATTCTCAACACTCCTATTGATGTGTATGATTTCCTACATGCAAGTCATATTCCTTGTTGTTTAACTTCCAGTATTACTTGTGTGTAAATCCATGTTAAGTTGATATTCTTCAAATACTCATATGCTACAGGGTTGAAATTGTTGTTCCATTACTGTTCTAAATTCAATATGAATATCTATTGTAGTGGAATGTGTTTGGGACTATGAATAGTCCAGGAAATTGGTAATCGGCCTTGAGAGTGTGGCTGAGGCTGCTTTCACCACAAAGGACGTGATTTGACGAACCCGAGTCGTATTAGAGTTGTCGGCAGTGGTTTAGCCACACAGAGTGTTTGCGCACTCTATGTCGTTCAACCCAACGTGCACTCATGCTAGTCGAGTTCATCAAGTAACCCGATTGTCCGATGTATGTTCACCATGTATGGACGTTATTGTATGAATCTAGGGTACCAAACTTACCAGTGCAAATCCTGTAAATCGTTGTACCTTGATCCGCTAAGACTCATGAGCCGGACATGGTGGTATGGGACACCGTGGTCGAGCTGTCAGCCTACGCTGGATTGACGAGCCTCCCCGTAGTGACCAGTGAACAACCAAACTCGTGAGCTGATTATAGTGGTATGGGACACTATATTCGTGCTGTCGGCCTACATTGATTGGTGATGAGCCCTTTGTAGGGATCTCGAGCATGCCTGGATACCGCATTGAGGTGACGAGCCTTATTGTAGTAACGAAGGTATGATAGGCATGCATTGATTGGTGACGAGCCCTTTGCAACGACCTAAAACCATATGATTGTATGAGATGATCTAGGACTGATGATCCTATAATGGATCACTATTTGGACGTTGATATGAGGAAGGTACCTTAGCTTCCCAATCCTGCTATATGAAAAGGACTAATAACAACTTGGTAATCATGTTCATGCACCGCATTTGCATGTGCCTGGAAGAGGTGGCGCACTTTGAGGCGATGTCATGCGTAACGTAAGATGAAGACGCTAAGGGTGTACGCACGAGGGCACGCATCATTCTACATACATCCTTGCATTAACAAGAGTACTTATGACATGTTTGATTATTTTGCTTTATCATTACTACTTGATTGAATTGATAACATGTTAACCTTTGCTTTATTGTTCCACTGAGTTAATCACTCATCCCCTCATTCTAGGGCGGTGTTTAAACACCCACCAGACTCTGTCTTAGATGCAGATGTTGATGCGACTTCTGAGGCAGAGCCGGAGTTCGAGGATGATGAGGTTGCATTTTCTTTCATGCAGTTTTCAGGCAGGTTCTAGTGAGCCTTGTTCTGATGCGTGGGATTCTGGGTTTTCTTTGGAGATTAAATGATGTAATTTGATACTTGTAATTTTGATAGTAACACTTGTAATACGACCTGGTATGTATATATATTTCAGGGATGTGCACAAGTACACATATATTTCTTTAAGTCTTCCGCTTACGTTCTTCACTTATCCCTGAATTATATTTGCAGTTTGGCTAAATCTATTCCATGTTTTATGCACTCATATAGACAACATACATCCATCATTTAATATGTTGCATAAGTGATGTTTTGAAACTGGGGAGCTGAGTTATGCTCGACCCCCGAATTTCAGGGCGTGACAGGATAACCTAAGACAAGAATAGAAATGAGTTACAACAACACATAGACTTATCTAAACTCTAAAACAAATTAGGGTTAGGTTAACTTACCTAGGGATGAACTCAAAATCGCCGGAATAATGATTCCAAAGGGATGGTTTAAGGATCTAGAGTAACAGGAAAGAATCTATGGATGATTCACCAGCTTCTCTCTCTCTTTCTCTCTTTTCCTCTCTCTTTCTTAGCTAGGGTTAGGAAATTCGTATGGAAAAGAGAGTTAGGGTTTTAAGGTCTTTATATAGGTCTAACATTGATGAAAATAACCCTAGGGCCAAGGTATACTTAGGTTATAACCAAAACAGGCCTCTCTCGATCCAACGAAGCACTTCCAGTGGGCCTTTTTTCACAAGCGGTCGGACTTAAGCTCACTGACCGTGGATCTAGGTCAGGCTAAGTTTTCGTACCGATCAGCTTTACAGATCAGCCGTGGCGGACCACACTTAATTCAACGGTCACCGAAACTCGATCAGGTCCACAAACACTATGACATGCTTGGGCCATCTTCCCTGATCAAAGGGTGAAATTGGGTCAGAATCCAATGGTCAGATTGCTTAAAATCGTCGCACAAGCGACACGACTCAGATTTCATAAAATCACATTTAATTTTCACTGTTCTCACACTCTTCACTCCGGACTCAATTAAATCAACCCAGAACATCATCTGGACTTAATTTTTGAGGTGATGGCTAAGTCCAACATGGTGACCAATACTGACTAAAATCATCGCTATCGGACTTTCGACGTACGGTCCAGGTCCGATCCAAAGTTTCTGAAAAATCCCAAGAGCAACTGGATTTAGCGATGGATCTCAGATTTCAAAGTAACATAGCGCTAACTATTCTACACGTTTTGAGTCATGCAGATCGAATTTAAAGTGATTGATGCTAATTTCACAAGCAATCGAGTTTAACGCTAATTACCCCACAAATAGCTTCTAAGGAAAATAGAGGTAGTACTCGGGTCTTGGCACAAAATTTTCTGGGTCATTACAAAATAGCCCTTAAACCACCCCATCTCCCTCTCATACGAATTTCTCCAAACCCTAGGAGAGAGAAGAGAGAAAAGAAGAGAACTGAGTTCAAGCCGAGTTTAAACATGTCCCAGTTCGGCCCGACTCGATACGAAACCCGACTCGACCTGGCCCAACTCGGCCGTTTATATGTGTGTGTGTGTGTGTGTCCTAAATCCTTATCCTAATCATTTAAGATAAAGAAGCGAGAACGCCATCCGTCCCTTTGTAGATGGAGCAGGCTCGAACTTGCTCAATTGCTGACCAGGCCGAATTCGGGCTAGACATGTTGGCCTAATGACCGAGCCGGGCCGGGTTCGGGCTGGGTGTGGCTAGTGACCGGGCCGGGTTGAGCCCAGTTCGACTCGAATCGACTCGTGTATGTAAGTGCTATAGTTTATATCCCTGTCTGTTGTCAAATTTGTGGTGCCAAAATCACTATTATGTTATATATAACTTGCATAAGTGAAGCTCTCTCAAGGATCAACATTCATGAACAAGCTAAGCTCACAACAAGCAAAGCTCACAAGACAAGACTCAAGCTGCAAGACTTCAAGAAGAGTACAAGGCAGAACCCAAGACCCTTTCAAGATTGAGCTACATCAAGATTTCAAGATTGATCTACATCAAGACTTCAAGACTCATACTTCAAGGTCACTTGTTCCTAATGTTTCAATGTCCATACTTCATGATTTAGGTTTGACTGACCATAGGTTGACCTTAGAAGTAGGTCATTTCGGATACATAAGTCGAATGTTATTTTACATGTGATTGGTCTGTTTTTCGACTAGTCCTAGGCCTTCTTCGACTAGTCCTAGACTTGCTTCGACCAGTCTAAGAAATTCCTCGATCAGTCGTGAGTTTGTTACAAATTCCGGATGAAATCTGTTAGGCTTCGACTAGTCCAGGAATCTGTTCGACCAGTCGTAGGAACAGTGTCGACTGCATCTACGACCAGTCGAACATCTTCGACTCGAATTCCAGCGAAGCTTTGTAGGACCTACGACCAGTCGAAGGAGAGCTACGACCAGTCGTAGGTGACCTACGACCAGTCGTAGGAGACCTTCGACCAGTCGTAGAACGGTCAGAGCATATCCCGCCGGATTTTTCAAATATCTGTTATTGCTTCGACTAGTCGAAGAGCTCCCTAGATCAATCGAAGACACGATCTTCTCACCTATAATAGTGCACGAATCTCAGAAGAAATAATCGATTTAATTAATTCATTCAAGCCAATCTTCGTCGAACTTCTGAGAGATAATTCTGTGCTCCATCTAAGCTAAGTGTGCTTATTTAATATTCTCTTTCCTTAGCTTTATTTAATTGATTTTGTTTCTGCTATTCCAATCTGATTTGATAAGAGGAATTGTTATTCCCTTTCTTTGGAATCAAAATCAATTAAGGCAAGCCCTATTTAGTTTAATTTAAAATCTATTAGAATTAGAACCGTTGTAATCGAGTACTGGACATTGAACTTGGACATTCAATCATCTACTTTGATTTGGTTCTACCGGGCTGCTACAACGAAGGAGATAATCAGGTATTTTACATTTAATTGTAAATCCCTTTCTATTTTGGTTTCTTTCAAGATTTGCCAGAAAAATCTTGTTGTATTGGTTTTCTGAGGAGAGCCAGGAAAACTCAGAAGTGGGGTTTTTTAATTGTGTAAGCCCACAGACAAAGACACAATTGTAAAGGTTTTGGGTGAACCTGGGAAAACCTATTTTTAGTGAACGCTAATATCCCCTGTGTGAGGATATTAGGAGTGGAGTAGCATTTTGTGTGGCTGTTGTATAACAGTTGGTGAACACACAGGCGAACCACTATAAACCCTTGTGTTGTGGTTGATTGATTTATTCTTCTAATCTTTAATTAATTTTTGTGGGATGTATGTATGGTGGTGAATGTTGTAATTATTTAATTCAAGCTTTGTGAGAATGTTGTAATAGTTTAGAATTTATTTTCTATTATTCCTTTATCAGCTTGATTTTCAATTTCATTTGAAAATTGTTCCAGCAAGGTTGCCCTAGAACAATATATTTTTTATTATAATTTATTTCAATTCAGTTTGTATTTAATTCTGTATTCCTCTTCGATTTGAGATTTGATACAAAGATCTTTCTAGAAATAAGGTTGTCCTACCATAAACTCTGGTTTTTGGTGTAAGGTTGTCCTTAGAACAACGTTTGTATCAACCTCTCAAGATCTAAATTTTGAGGTTATTTTAATTTACTGCTTTGTGATTTACTTTGGCTATCATTTCCTTTTTATTTCCACTGTTATAAGTTTTATTTGGCATTGTCCTATTCACCCCCCCTCTAGGACATATAGCTTGGCCTTTTCAAGTGGTATCAAAGCCTAATAGCTCTTTTTTATTCTTGGATTTAATTCCTGAGCTAACGATTTAAGCTAGTTAAGATGTTAAATTTTGATAGCCTTTCAGTCACAAGGCCTCCACCCTTTGATGGCTCCAACTATGCCTATTGGAAAGCCAGAATGAGGATCTTCCTCAAATCAATGGATGAAAATGTGTGGCAAGCCACAGTGACTGAATGGAATCCTCCTATCATGGAAGTTACTGGGGTTGACGGTTCAAAATCAATGAAAGTCACACCATATTACCAATGGACCACTCTTCAGAAAAGTGAGAGTAGTGCAAATGCTAAAGCACTAAATGCAATTACTTGCGCACTATCACCGGATGAGTTCAAAAGAATCATTTCCTGTGATACTGCAAAGCAAGCTTGGGATATATTAGAAATGACACACAAGGGTACTACAATTGTCAAAAAATCTAAAGTCCAACTCCTCACAACCAGATTTGAAGAAATTCATATGGAGGAAAATGAAATGTTTATGGACTTTTACACTAGATTGAATGACATTGTAAACTCAATGTGGGGTCTTGGCGATAAAATCCCAGAAAGTAAAGTGTGTGTAAAAATATTACGCTCACTTCCTGAACGGTTCAATTCTAAAGTAACCGCGATCCAGGAACTTCGTGATACAGATAATATGAGGGTAGAAGAACTAGTTGGTTCACTACAAACCTACGAGTTAAACTTTAAAGCTCCTAAAGGTAAATCTATCACACTAAAATCTTCTAAATGTAATTCAGAAGAAAATTCTGATTCAGAAGATGATATGGCTCTCTTAGCTAAAAAAAATTTACAAGGTTTTTAAAAGCAAGAAAAGGGTTGATTTTCAAAAGTCAAATGATAAAAAGAAGTTTAGACCCAAATCTCGAAAATCTTTGAAAGATAGTCAATGTTACAACTGTCAAGATTATGGGCACTTAGCAAATAAATGTCCTAAAAGGGACAAACCCAAGAAGAAGGGTATGTTGGCTACATGGGATGAATCATCTGATTCTGAAGGTTCTTCTGAATCAGAAGATTATGAAACTGAGTCGGGCAATGAGGTTAAATCTCTTATGACTCTAGCCAAATTCACATTTTCAGATAATGACTCTACAAGTGAAGAAAATCTGAATAGTGAATGTGAAAATGAAGATGATCTTCAAGACGCTTACAATGCCCTATATAAGGAAAGTTGTAAAATTGCTGTCAAACTTAAACTTCAAAAAGAAAAGTTTTCTAAACTCAAAATTTGTTTTGATTCACTTGTCTTAGAAAAATCATAAATTTCAGATTGTTTTGAAAAATCAAAATGCGATTTGGAATTCAAAAACTCCCTAATTATTGATTTAAAATCTGAAATTGAGAAACTTAAAACTAAAGTATCTTCTCTTCTGAGTTTAAAGGACACATAGAAATATGCCCAAGGTGATCCAAAGTTAGAGAAACTTTTATCCGGATGAAGAAAATGTGGCGATCGATCCGAGTTGGGCTATGATAAAAATTTACCTCCTAAACAAAAGTATACTCCTCCTATGTTTGTTAAAGGAGAGTCCTCAAACTCAAAAGGGAAAAGTACTTATCAAAATTTTTCTAGAAATTCAAAAACTTTTCAAAAATCTAGAAGCAGCCATGTCAACTTTAATTAGAAATGAAATCCACTAACTGAAAAGATAGTTGATTTACTCAAGGAGCTCTTAAAATCTAACTCTATAGGTCATTCCTACAAATATACACAAAAGAAGACCAACTATGTTTCTAAACCCAAAACTGTTATGAAATGGGTTCCTAAAGTCACCTGCTTGGTTGCTCACACTGCTTTCAAAGCTACAAGTCATTCAAAGTGGTACCTAGACAGTGGATGCTCCAGGCATATGACAGGTGACAAAGCTTTATTCACTGATCTGAAAGATATGACTGATGGTTCAGTCACATTTGGTGATGGTAGCAACTGCAAGATTATAGGCCAAGGTACGGTTCAACTTTTTAATCTTCCTGTGTTTAAAAATGTTTTATACGTTGAAGGCTTAAAACATAACTTGCTTAGTATATCTCAAATATGTGATAATAACCATAATGTTCGGTTTTCTAATCAAAGCTGTGAAATACTAAACAATAAGGGTTCTGTAATATTAACTGGACGTAGAACGTCTGAAAATTGCTATATTATTAGTGAATCCAGCTCATCTTATCACACATGTTACATGGTCCATACAGACGAGACTGATTTATGGCACAAACGTCTTGGACATGTACATTATCGAAATTTATATCGATTGAGCAAACGAGAACTTGTAAGAGGTTTACCCAAACTTCAGAAATTAGATAAAATATGTGGTGAGTGCCAGATAGGCAAACAAATAAAGAACTCACACAAAAAGGTGAATTCAAATACCACATCAAGACCACTCGAACTTCTCCACATGGATCTGATAGGACCTACCAGAACAGAAAGTCGTGGTGGTAAAAAGTCTATCTTGGTAATAGTTGATGACTTTACCAGATTCACTTGGGTAGTCTTCTTAAGGGATAAATCTGAAACCCTTGAAGAAGTGAGAAAAGTTCTCAAAAGGATTCAAACTAAAAATCTTCTCAAATCAGTAAAATTCGTAGTGATCATGGATCTGAATTTGAGAATAGCAATTTTGAGAAGTTCTGTACCGACCAAGGAATATTACATGAATTCTCTGCTCCCAAAACTCCACAACAAAATGGAATTGTTGAAAGAAAGAATAGGGTGCTTCAAGAAATGGCTAATGTCATGTTGAATAGCATGAAGCTCTCTAAAAATCTTTGGGCTGAAGCAGTCAACACAGCTTGCTATATTATTAACCGAGTCTACTCTAGAAAAGATAACAATAAAACGACTTACGAATTGTGGTTCAATAAAAAGCCTACTGTTAAATACTTTCGAGTTTTTGGCAGCAAGTGCTATATTTTACGTGATCGTGAAAATTTGAAAAAATTCGATACGAAGAGTGATGAAGGTATTTTTCTAGGATATTCTTTAAACAGTCGAGCTTATAGGGTTCTAAACAAAAGGACTGGTGTGATTCAAGAATCCATTAATGTTGTCATTGATGATCACTTAAACACACCAATTTCTAATTCAGATAATGATGAAGTACTAATCATTGATAAACCCGATACTTCATCGAATCAAATTGATTCTGAGTTGAGGACTGTTAAAGATCATCCAACCACACAAATTCTTGGAAACCCTCTCACCGGTGTTCGCACCCGTAGACAACTTGAGGATATATGTAATTATGTATGTTTTACATCCCAAATTGAACCATCTAAAGTAAAAGAAGCTCTTGCTGATGAGAACTGGATTGTTGCGATACAAGATGAACTCAACCAATTCGTAAGAAATGATGTTTGGTATCTCGTACCAAGACCTAAAAATAAACACATCATTGGAACAAAATGAATTTTCAAAAATAAGTCTGACGAATGTGGAATTATAATTAGAAACAAGGCTAGACTAGTGGTACAAGGTTATACTCAAATTGAAGGAATTGATTTCGATGAAACCTTTGCACCAGCAGCACGTCTTGAATCTATCAGACTATTTATATCCATTGCATGTTTTAGAAAGATAAAGATCTATCAGATGGATGTGAAAAGTGCTTTTCTAAATGGCGATTTACATGAAGAAGTCTATGTTGAACAGCCAATGGGATTTGAAGATTCCAAAAATACTGATCATGTATATCGGCTTAAAAAGGCACTTTATGGATTAAAACAAGCACCTAGGGCATGGTATTATAAACTAACGAAATTTCTTTTAAGTCATAATTTTCAAATGGGATCTGTCAATAAAACTTTATTTGTTAAAAAACATAATGATCATATCTTAATGGTACAGATTTATGTTGATGATATCATTTATGGATCAACTTGTACTGACTTGACTACTGAGTTTGCAGATTTGATGAAATCACAGTTCGAAATGAGCATGGTTGGGGAATTGACTTATTTCCTTGGATTGCAAGTAAAGCAACAACCTAAAGGAATATTCATTTCTCAATCTAAGTATGCCTTGAATCTAATCAAGAGATTTGGATTTGAGAATTCGACACTCCTATGAGTACTACCCTGAAACTATCAAAAGACTCTAATGGTAAAAATGTTGACTCAAAACTTTATCGGAGTATGATTGGTAGTTTGTTATATTTAACTGCTAGTAGACCTGATATTTCTCTAAGTGTTGGTATTTACGCAAGATATCAATCTGATCTAAAAGAATCTCACTTGATTGCTATCAAGCGAATTATTAGATATGTCGCAAGTACTGTAAATCTTGGTCTCTGGTATCCTCATGAAACCAATGTTCAATTAGCTGGGTACTCGGATGCTGACTGGGCTAGTAATCTAGATGATAGAAAATCAACCAGTGGTGGTTGTTTTTTTATTGGAAATTGTCTAGTTTCCTGGTTTAGTAAGAAACAAAATTCTATATCACTTTCAACAGTTGAAGTTGAGTATATCGCAGCTGGTAATGCATGTACACAGCTTGTTTGGATGCAACGAATGCTAAGTGATTATGGAATTAAACAGGATTCTATGTTATTACATTGTGATAATTCCAGTGCGATAAATATTTCAAAAAATCCTATTCAGCATTCTCGTACTAAGCACATTGACATTAGATTTCATTATATAAGGGAATTAGTAAAAGAAAAAGTTATATCTCTAGAATATATTCCTACTGAAGATCAACGAGCTGACATTTTCACAAAACCTCTCGATAAAAGCAGGTTCAAAAAGATGAAATTTGATCTTGGCATGTGCATTTTAAATTGATTATTTATGCCTACTTGTATCATAGTGTATATATTTGCTAGATTGAATTCCAATTCTTGTTTAAATTACAAGTAATTTGAATTTTTGGGGTTTCTTCGACCAGTCGTGAGTATACACGACAAGTCGTCCTATGACCGGTCGTAGATACTCACGACCAGTCATGAAACACGGGTTTCACTTCAAATTGGGGATTTTTCACTTTCTTCCTCATTTCTTCTTTCTTCTCCTTGGAGTCGAACTTCGACTTGTCGAACCCATCCTTCAAGTTCTTCAAGGTTAGTGTTCCAAATCCCATTTTTCTTGCAGATTTGTGTCTAGATTGTTTCCTTTTCTCTCTTGAAGCTTTCTATTTTGAAAATCATTGAGATTTGGGGTTTGGATTTTAAAAAATCCGTTTTATATAAACCCACTTCTCAATCCTTTGCAACTTCCTATTTTCTTGAAATCCTTGTTGCAAATGGCTTCTAGAGGTAGAAAAACTACTTCCCGTGGTCCTTCTTCTTCCTCCAGATCGACCGCTATCTCTAAACGTCATCTTCTTGTTCCCAATGATGATCCATCATATGTTAGGGACATTAAATCACGTAATGTTATTGTTGAACATCCTGTTGATGTTAATCATATTGCACCTTTTGACATCCTTCCTATGCTTGAAGTTGTATGTTGGGTTAACTTATTGCATTGGGGTGGGCCTGCATACCGGTCCATTGCCCAATCCATGTTTACATGTATTAGTGCTTTCTCACAGGATAATTTAACTTTTCAAATATCTACTAGAGAAGGGCCTTTTGACGTTGATCGTCATTTAATTTCAACCCTTATGGATATTCCTGTGAATGATGAGGGTATTCCAATTCATAACTTAACTGATAAACCCTCAATGTCTGAAAAACGCATGCTCACTAGAGACTTGTGCAACATGGATGTTCAATGGACTCAAAAAGGGAATGCGCTTCCCGCAAGGTATTTGTTACCCAAATACAGAATTCTCCACAAAATCTTTATGTCTAATCTGTATCCTCGTTCGGGTAATAAATCTGACTTGACTTCGTTTATGGTTCGTGTTATCCATGCTATTTCCAATTGTACTCAGATTTGTTTGCCATCCTTAATCTGTCATTTCATTCTTCAGTTTCGACTCCATCCTGGTCATAGTGACATTCCTTTTACCTATTTTATGATTGTATTGGCTACTCATATGTTAGTCGATATGCCTGTTGATGAGGCATCAATCCATCATCTGATCTTCAACAATACTAATATCAATAAGATGAAGTTGGATCTGCTTCCTGAACAAGGTGGTGGTGGTGGTGGTGGTCCTGAAGAAGCTGGTGTTGACATTAATATGGATGACATTTTTGAGGAACTGGATTCTGACTCAGCTAATGATCCAGATTTTGTACCATCTGATGTTGATGCACGTCTGAGTGCATTAGAGGGTAAAGTTGAGAATATAAATGTAAAGTTGGAAAACATGTCTGTTGCTCATGATTTGCAATTCAAGTACATGCGCAAATATCTTAGGCGCTTGAACAAAGGCATGCACCAACTTGATCCCTCTATTCCTGCTCCGTCATCAAGTTCTAGTTCTGAGTAGTTTTAATGAGACTTCTGGTCTGTAATAACTTTATAACTTAGCACTTGGCTGATTTAGAGTTGGATTCTATTTTTATTTTATGCTGGATATTTATTCTATGTGATGTTATCACTCTTTTGCTATACTCATGTTTTATGCTTATCTCCTCATGTTTACTCTCATGAATTCCTTTATTTAGTTCTCCTTTGTCATATTGTGACAAAAAGGGGGAGAATGGTTTGTTCTTAATGTGATTATGAGAGGAGTAGCATTGGTTATGTTACTCAGGGGGAGTCAGGGGGAGTATATGTTTGATCTTGTTGAATGAAACTGGTTGAATGTTGAAACTAGTTAAAACTGGTTGAATGTTGAATGTTGAATATTGATTTGCATGTATTAACCAGTTGTTTTACTTTTGTTTATCTTGGTTATGTGTTTTGTCACTAATTTGACAAAGGGGGAGATTGTAAGTGCTATAGTTTATATCCCTGTCTGTTGTCAAATTTGTGGTGCCAAAATCACTGTTATGTTATATATAACTTGCATAAGTGAAGCTCTCTCAAGGATCAACATTCATGAACAAGCTAAGCTCACAACAAGCAAAGCTCACAAGACAAGACTCAAGCTGCAAGACTTCAAGAAGAGTACAAGGCAAAACCCAAGACCCTTTCAAGATTGAGCTACATTAAGATTTCAAGATTGATCTACATCAAGACTTCAAGACTCATACTTCAAGGTCACTTATTCATAATGTTTCAATGTCCATACTTCATGATTGAGGTTTGACTGACCATAGGTTGACCTTAGAAGTAGGTCATTTCGGATACATAAGTCGAATGTTATTTTACTTGTGATTGGTTTATTTTTCGACTAGTCCTAGACTTGCTTCGACCAGTCTAAGAAATTCCTCGATCAGTCGTGAGTTTGTTACAAATTTCGGATGAAATCTGTTAGGCTTCGACTAGTCCAGGAATCCGTTCGACCAGTCGTAGGAACAGTGTCGACTGCATCTACGACCAGTCGAACATCTTCGACTCGAATTCCAGCGAAGCTTTGTAGGACCTACGACCAGTCGAAGGAGAGCTACAACCAGTCGTAGGTGACCTACGACCAGTCGTAGGAGACCTTCGACCAGTCGTAGAACGGTCAGAGCATATCCCGCCGGATTTTTCAAATATCTGTTGTTGCTTCGACTAGTCGAAGAGCTCCCTAGATCAGTCGAAGACACGATCTTCTCACCTATAAATAGTGCATGAATCTCAGAAGAAATAATCGATTTAATTAATTCATTCAAGCCAATCTTCGTCGAACTTCTGAGAGATAATTTTGTGCTCCATCTAAGCTAAGTGTGCTTATTTAATATTCTCTTTCCTTAGCTTTATTTAATTGATTTTGTTTCTGCTATTCCAATCTGATTTGATAAGAGGAATTGTTATTCCCTTTCTTTGGAATCAAAATCAATTAAGGCAAGCCCTATTTAGTTTAATTTAAAATCTATTAGAATTAGAACCATTGTAATTGAGTACTGGACATTGAACTTGGACATTCAATCATCTACTTTGATTTGGTTCTACCGGGCTGCTACAACGAAGGAGAGAATCAGGTATTTTACATTTAATTGTAAATCCCTTTCTATTTTGGTTTCTTTCAAGATTTGCCAGAAAAATCTTATTGTATTGGTTTTCTGAGGAGAGCCAGGAAAACTCAGAAGTGGGGTTTTTTAATTGTGTAAGCCCACAGACAAAGACACAATTGTAAAGGTTTTGGGTGAACCTGGGAAAACCTATTTTTAGTGAACGCTAATATCCCCTGTGTGAGGATATTAGGAGTGGAGTCGCATTTTGTATGGCTTATTGTTTAATAGTTGATGAACACACAAGAGAACCACTATAAACCCTTGTGTTGTGGTTGATTGATTTATTCTTCTAATCTTTAATTAATTTTTGTGGGATGTATGTATGGTGGTGAATGTTGTAATTATTTAATTCAAGCTTTGTGAGAATGTTGTAATAGTTTAGAATTTATTTTCTGTTATTCCTTTATCGCTTGATATTTTAATTTCTTTTGAAAATTGTTCCAGCAAGGTTGCCCTGCCATTTTATGGTGTATGGTTGTCCCTAGAACAATACATTTGTGATTACAATTTATTTCAATTCAGTTTGTATTTATTTTCGTATTCCTCTTCGATTTGAGATTTGATACAAAGATCTTTCTAGAAATAAGGTTGTCCTACCATAAACTCTGGTTTTTGGTGTAAGGTTGTCCTTAGAACAACGTTTGTATCAACCTCTCAAGATCTGAATTTTGAGGTTATTTTAATTTACTGCTTTGTGATTTACTTTGGCTATCATTTCCTTTTTATTTCCGCTGTTATAAGTTTTATTTGGCATTGTCCTATTCACCCCCCCCCCCCCCCCTCTAGGACATATAGCTTGGCCTTTTCAGTGTACACCCTTACAAATACCCACCCTTGTGACTTTGGTGCTGCTTATTATAGGAATATTATATGACATGGTTTTGGCTCATGTGAAATCATGCTTCTATCATGGTGACCATTGTTAGTTTTTTTTCCTTGTGAAATTGAAAGTACTTTTGGACAGGGATCTTGTAGAATCAGGATTAAGCTCTAATCTCAATTTTGACAACCCATGCCCTCCATGTCAGGTTTGAACGTGCTAGCAGCTCTTTTCTCCTTTCAGTCACAATTTTCAATCATTTAGTTTCTGTTCTTTATTGAAATGCCAATGTTTGTTGTAGGAGAAACAAGAAGTTGTCATCGAAAAGGATGTTCGAAATAAATGCAAATGCGTCACAATTGTGAAAGGCCTTGAACTCTTTGGTGAGCAATGTCCATCGAAAAGATCACCTCATTAAAGCAGATGCGCCTATTGAAATGAAGCCAAATTCTGTTAAGATAGATTTATCTTCAAGTATGAATTTTAGCTCAGTATGCAAGGTTGAACAGATTGAAGGGAATACAGGTTCTCAAGGAGTAGACATGGATGGTGCAAAGATATCAATATCTGGAGGTGTGGATTCATCTATTCAAAGAAAATGCAGTTCTGTATGCCTAAACACCACTATCTTGAAGATGCATCCTTCAGGAAACAATGATTCATCTGTTGAATCGAAGTCTACTTTATTGTCCAATGATGTGCTTCACAAAAGATTCAGTAACCCATTGATTACTTTCAATCGAAGAACCAAAAAGAAAGAGCAAGTGGATGAGGCAGATATTCCAAAGAAGTCAGTTGAGGGGATGAAATTTTCACTGGTCAAATGGAACAACTACACATTAGGTGTAAGTGGCTCACTGGAAGGATCCCCTCAAAGATGTGACTTAGTAGATCAATCGACTGCTCCCGTTATATTTAGAGAGGATCCAAACATGAGCTCTTTGCTTTTTCAGAGACAAGATGAGGTATATCTTTTTACCTTTATAAGTAGGCTTTTTGGTAGGGCAGTCATCATTTTGGGGTGGGTGACCCAATTGACAACGGGATGCCCCAGATTCATTTCCTCTCTCCAGAAATGTGGCCCACCTTTCTTGTTGTGTTTGATTGGTTGGGTCGTATTGCATTATCAAGTTATAATTCAGTAAACTAGTCTCTCAAGGCAACGGTTTCTGTATGTTTGGCTATAGCAATCTTCCTTGATT
The DNA here is from genome assembly GCF_029962835.1 of Magnolia sinica. Classification (NCBI taxonomy): domain Eukaryota; kingdom Viridiplantae; phylum Streptophyta; class Magnoliopsida; order Magnoliales; family Magnoliaceae; genus Magnolia; species Magnolia sinica. Next base: position 98,896,115 of record NC_080574.1, on the reverse strand, counting down.
ATGGTTTCTCAAAGGCATCAGTCCTGTGGCAATATTGAATAATGCAGCTCAAGTGATAAGATATTCTAACAAAAACCAGCAGCAATCTTCTAAGATACAACAAGACATGTAAAAGCCTAAGAAGTAACTGCAACCTTGTTATTTCTAAGATACAGGTTGATTTAGTTGTGTCATTTTCTCAAAATGCTTTAAGCATCTAAAGCTTCTTTTCCTATATTCTCTGATGCTTGTTTTTCCAAGAGCTTACAAGTCTCAGGAAACGAAGGGCTGAGATGTTATGTATCAAATCTGTAACACCCCGTCCATTCCGTACCATTTTCTATGCATATGTATACAATGATCGATGCCCTTAGCTAGACCTAGATTGGCTGTTCATAATACACACCCAACTGACCGGGACCCCAAGACCTCAAAACTTATTTAATATCGACCGCCCCGTCACTGCGATCTCGTAAGTACCACCCGTGCGTCCGTACGATACTCCCTTAGTGAGATACACCGTGAAAAATCATTAATATATCATGTGTGCAAGGTGCCATGTACTCCATTTCACATATGTACACAACACATGCCATGCACACATGTACATGCCACACATGGGTGAGAGAATCTCTACCCATGTGTGTGATGTCACACACCCATACCTCTCCCTCTCTCATGTACACCTCAAGTCAACTCTTTTCCATGCCACACCTTAAGCATAACATCATCACACCATGCCATCCCATGCTCTTTTAACCCACCATTAATTACAAATCATGAATTAATTGTCATAATCTTAATCTAAGCTAACCAAGATCACATTAATTGAATCTAACCACATTTTAACATTTTCTCTACATATATCCCTCCATTCCTTAACATTTCACCATTTTTCTACACAAAGAAAGAGAGAGAGAGGAGTGATCTTGGTGGGCTATCAACTCCATCAATCCCATCCTTTCCATCCATCTCAACCATCAATTCCATCCCTACCCTCCATCTAATTCATCAAGGTGAGTACACACCCTCCACTCTTATGGTTTGTTTTCTTTCTTGATTATTCGAATGATTAATTGTGGTGATGATGTGATGATAATGATAATGATGATGTAAGACCCATTGATGGTAGGGCCCATTGTGATATATGGTGGTTACACACATATAGATGATGGGATGAAACAAATATTGGCTTGATCTAAAGCTTGTGTGGGACCCACTAGTCATGGGCCCACCCTGATGTAAACTAACAATCATACATGAGTATATGGTCACAAGGATCTGGATGAAGAGAAAACATAATTATCAGCTTGGTCAACAAAACATGGCCCCACTAGTTATCCAACAGTCCAAGCAATGGTCCATTGGGCTGGCCACACACTCACATGCACACACGTGCACACATACCACATTATAAAATAAAATAAATTAAATTAATATATATATAATTTTTAAAAAAAAGAGAGAGGAGAGTGGACGCTGATTGCTGCCAGCATCCAGCTACTTTCAATAAGAGGGAAGGGGGCTGTGGGACCACAGTAGGCCCCACCCATGATGTATGTATTCAATTGACGCTATCCATTTATTTCCCCAGATCATTATAGGTGTTGAGCCGAAAAATTAAACCAATCCAAATCTCTTGTAGGCCACACCATCAAAAACATTATTTTTAATAATGATACATTGTTAGGGCCCACTATGATGTTTTTGTGCATCAAAACATATTGAATATTGGGCTTGTTACATCTGACCCGGGCCATAAAACCCAACAGACGGACTGGATCGTCTTGTTATAGGCCCCATATTTGAAAAACCACAAAAAAATAAAGAAAATAAAAAAATTTAAAAAAAAACAGCATTGGACGTTGTTGCTGTCAGCGTCTGACGATCCAGCAAGCAACGTCCCATTGCTAATGCTAGAAGGAAGTGGGCCCCACCACAGGCCCCACCTAGATGCATGTCGAGCATCTACACCGTGCATTTAATGGATCCCCTTTAAAAATGGGTCACCCCCAAAAATCAGCCATACATGGAACTCAGGTGGCCCACACCATTAATAAAAATAATAATAAATAAATAAAAATACAATACAAAAAATAGGAAGCTGGAACAATCTGATAACGAGGTACGTGTTATATCCAAACCGTCCATTCATTTGGTGAGCTTTTCTTAAGACTTAAGAATAAAAATAAGATAGATCTAACTATCAAGTGGGCCACACTACAAAAGCAGTAGGGGATTGAATGTCTACCATTGAATTTTGGGTCATAGAAGTTTTGGGCCAATATGAAATTTGCTTCAGGTCTTTGTGACGTTATGACCAGATTGGATGGAAAATAAACATTAAGGTGCGCCTTGTAAATTGTTTAACAGTGAAATATCTCCACTACTGTTTGTGGTGAGGTCCAGATAATCTTTGGATATGATTCATTTTTGGATAATGCTATAAAATGATCTCAAAAAAAAAAAATAGATGAACTGTGTATATGTAATAAATACATTGCTTTAGGACCCATGTAACTTTGATCTCCTTGACCCGTTCATACAACTCGGAGCTCAAGTATAAAAAAGCACTTGTGGGGTCCATTTGAAATTTGGATGCATCTGAAACTTGGACTGACCCCTCAACTAAGTGGTACACACATAATGGATGGGCTGGATTCATGGACCACATCTCTGTGGGCCCAACAAATGATTATGAATAATTAATGGAGGGTAACCCTCTCAACTTGTGTGTGGTATGGCCCACTTTGATGTAAGTGTTATGCCACTTAATCCACCATGGCTGTGACATGATATATATTTTAGATCCTCACTATTTATCTATTTTATCAACCCTTTTGACTGTATGTTACCATGAATTAGGCCCATCCAATGATTAGATAGTCGTACATTATGAAATAACGTAAATTGAACTCTCATCACTAAAAATTTGTTATGGGCCATCTTGATGATGTATTAGATATTCAACCCATCTATCCCATGTATCGGGTCCCCTTTAGGGCATTTTCCCAAAGATCAATCAATCCAACCTGAAATGGACATATAATACAAGGCTGTGAGAATAAGTACCTAACTATGGAATCCAACCTAAGACCACCATGGTGTATCTATTTAATCCATGCGGACCATCCACTTCCTCATATCATTTTAGGATTTGTACTAAAATCAAAGCAGACCTAAGTCTCAAGTGGGTTACACACAACTTAACCTCATGGGAAAGCCCAATGAGCTCCACCGCATAGAACCCATTGTAAATTTCATTGGTGTGTGGGCCCAAGAATGATAAGGCACATTTTGAGTAACTGCCATGTGGGCCCATCAGTGATAGCCTTGTTTGGGCCAACCATTGGGCCTCTTCGACAAGAGTTTGTAATCTCCATGTGTTGAATGTATGATAAACTGGTATTATAATTTTTGAAGTAATGATGATTAATCCCTTAAATGGGCTAATTGTGGACAGCCCTTGATCACTTGGCACTTTGGTTAGAGTGCGGCCCCAAGTAATAGGATCATGTGACTTGTGTTTAAACCCTTAAACATGTACAATTATAACAAATATGTAGACTCTAGTGGTGTGAGGGTGTGATATACGTGTTTGGGCCATTAATTATGTGGGTACTTAATGTATATATAGCCACCTAATTATAGGAAATGGTGGAGTATATGTAGTATATATAGTCATCTAACTGTATGAATGTGAAATACGTACAAGGCCACTTAACCGTATGAAATCAAGTGGCATTGATGGTCATTCAACAATGTAGGTTTGTGCTTATCGACATAGATACCACCACTTGAATCACGTATGACCGACTTGTACACTAGACCGAATGTGATGTAGGGTTATGTTACCCAAGCAAATGCTATCAATGTCCTGGATTCTATGCGATGTGATTTCTAAACCGTGAATGCTATGATGAAATGTGGCTCTTGGCCCTTAACCATGCGACACCGAATATGAGTCATTAAGTATGTGACATGTGAAGTGATTGTAGTAAAGACTTATCATAATTGGTAAGATTATGATTGCTCGATTATGTTTGGATATTTTGAAATGTGGACACTAGATCATGATAGTAATCGTATACATACTAAACTATGTCAAATTGTGGTACTTACCGCCTGACCATGTAAAAGTTTAGTAAAGCGGTTACCCCATTATGTGAGCTATGATATAATGAAAGTACATAACCATCTAACCTTAAGTCCCTTATTATGACTAGTAGATTGACATTTGCGTGGCCTCTCAACCATATGAACTTCTAATATTGAAAGTGGCCATAAGACCATGCGGGCATATGAGAAGTGTGTGATTACTCAGACTCATGGACTATGCTGATGATGTAACCACTTCGGTATGTGAACTTAGGATGTGTGTCAGACTGATTATGGATCCTACCTTGATGCAAGTATTGCATATTTCACCATTTATTCATTAGGCTAGCTAATCCTAGACATGATTCCAAAATGACCCCGACCCAAATCCTAAATAAGTCATACGATATGAAATAGTGTTAATTGAACGTATAACTTTCGAACACTTGTGAACCCATTCAATGTACATATTTTATCCACACTGTTCAATTATTTTACCAACCAAACAGTTCGATCATGGAGCCTGCTGTCATGTGCCTTGTACATCTGAACTGTTCTTCCTTGTACTACCTTATTATATGTGAGTTACCTATATTATCCACTTGATGAGACCCACCGTAATGTCTGTGTGTGGATTCATCTGCTTGCAAGATGTTGAGGGTCAAATATTGCATATCAGATCCCAGTTATTGCCTGGATTTATGAATATGATATTGTTTAACGGCCCAATTTAACTGTGTTTATGCTGCAAGGTGTGTTTAGGAGCTTGAACTGAAACAGGGTGCTAAAATCATGAAATTAACGCTCAGAAGTCACCAAGGTAAGGGACGGACTCCATAGGACCAAGATCAACGGATTTGCACGCTAGAGACCCAAGAAAATTGAGAAATTGAAGCTCAAGTGGCCTGAAAGTCGGCCAGAATGCAAGATTACAAGGTTTTCACCATCCGTTCGGCTCAAAACTTTATATCTGGCCTAATGACCATAAATTAACCATGCACATAAAATTTCAGCCATTAGATCTTTGTATAAGTGTCTCAACGAACAGATTAACCCCTTAAATCCTTATTTGGGGCCCGCCTGATATCTGGATATGCTTCAATTTTACTCACAACCCCTTAAATGGGGTGATAAAATGAATGGACAGGATTTCAGATACACATCCATAGGATCCACACGTATAGTGCATGTGCAAGGTGCACAAGGGCACCAGATGTGCACCGAAAATCCAAAAGTCGGTCAGCGTGCGCTGACCGACTCTTCTCAAGAATTCAAAAATGCAACAGTGTCTTATGTACTCGTCCATTTTTTTATTGTGGCCCCACCCATCATGTATTTTTATGATCTGTACCATCCAATGTGTTTATGGGGTAGGTTTAACCCTTACCTAGGTGGAATTTTGATCCATGCACGGGGAAAATCGTAGATCTCAGCCGCACGCAAGATGAACGGTAGCATAGAAGATCTTGTGGGACACTCTGAATCCAATATGAAACCAACCATTTCTTACTAGTTTTTTGATAGGATCATAATGAATGGAGTGGATTTCTCCACAAAGCCGGTAAAGGGGCCCACCATCGTCATAGTGTCAACTACGCTACCTTGTTTCGCAGTCCGGAAGAACCGGACGTTCCGAATTGTCCTGGCCCACCAGCGATGATCGAATGTCAGATCTGATCCGTCTATCATGTATAGGGACTCAATCTGGTTAAAACCATTTTGATTGTTTTCAGCCATACATGCATACATGTCCGCTACAGCGATCATAAGAAGACCATTCAAATACCGTTACAGCAGGAATTCTTCCCTAGGCTGCATTAACAGACGATCAAAACAGACCATCTCTGGTTGAAATTCTAAGGAAAAGCTGATGGACGGCATGGATCTCTCAAATGATAGCTAAAGTGGGCCTCACTAATCATCCTTACGCAAGAAGGCCCTGTTGTTATGCGATACAGAGTCCGGCCCTGTTGCAAATAGCCTACGAAAGGCAGGTCGATGCTCTACACACATCCACCGTCTTCAGCGTCTATAAAAGGGAGAGAGCAAGAAGAGAGGGGCATCCACGACTGGGACGTCAGTAAGAGAAAGAGTAGTTGTAGAGTTTTTTTATTTACTATTCTTTTTATTATTTCTTTTAAGATGTTTAGCCTAATCATGTCTATTCTGGGCTAAACCTCTTAGCTAGGGCTAAGAGGTGAAGCTTGTAGCTTGATGGGAGACCTTTTTGCTTGTGCCTTTTGTTTAGATTGAACTGATGTTGATTTTAGTTTAATTAAGGAAATATTTTTAGTTTTTAATGGTCTGTTGTAACTAAAATTACAATGGGTCTGCGATAGCTTTGAGCATGATCCTTTCTTTTTTATGTTTATGACATCAGGAAGCCCTGTTGTTCACCATCGTCTCCTAGGCATGGTCGGATGACAGTACCCCTCTTAAACTTCATACATTGTTGATTGGTTGGTAATTAGTTTAATTTTGTTGTTTACTGTCTCCTGTGCATGGTTTGGTGATGGAATCTATTCTAATTCATATACCTTTCATCTCTTGAAAACTACATCAAAGGAAGTTCAGTCTTGATTTCCATGGTTACACTCTTCAACTAGATGAAGATGGCACTCTAAGTCCAGTTGAGTTCTTGAAGCAGGCATAAGATCTCCCTGATCTCTACAAGTGGATCCTTTGAATCTCTAGTTTCCTTTCCCTGAATTCTTTAAGTTTTAAATAATTATTTCATCATTATTCCTCAAATTATAGTCGATTTAGATTTCATCTTAGTCTAGTTCTAGTTCTCCTTAATTTCAAATTATGTACAGGTTTCAGTCCCTTGGGATTCAACCTAGGTCTCACCGAGTTTATTACTACATCACAACCCTATACTTTGGGAGTGAACACAGGACCACTTAGAAGTAGGATCCACTACATTGTATGAGACAAACTCACGTCATCCAACCGTGACTAACTCTTACGTGTATAATATATACTAAGTCGTTAAACTTAGGGCTCACTATATCTTATGAAGTTTACATGTGCCTTCTAAACCATTGTAAAGCTACTACAATAATTACTTGTAAATCCAATCTACTAATAACCCACGTGAAGGTGAAGCCCACTACATTATATGAATTTCACCAGCACCATTCATCCTGTGGCTCATTTACTATATGATATATTTATGCCTTTTATCTCATAACCATTTGGTACATGTACTTTGCGTTACCACCACTCATTAATCATAAGGCCTAGTTAGGGTATAACCATGTGGTCCTAATAGAAGAAAATAATGTTTGGTCAAAATCGCTAATGGAATATCTATCTTGCGAAGAACATGGTGTAATTCTAAATACAATTAATGCTCGTGACTATGATAGCTATGGATGATATTAGTGATGCTAGTGATTAAGGATAATAGAAGTATGTGATTTAATATCTTGATTAATGTTGTTCCATTTCCTAGCATACTAAATTCATTTACTTGACCATGTTGTTATTGATCATACTCATGCACCATGGAATGATGGTATGTGCAAGTGTACTTCAATACATTTGTTCATCTATAAGATACGTCTTCTTCAGTTTAGTCACATGACTATGGATTGATATAGTTGATAGTGGCATATGATGATTGTATGTCATTTTTGGTTTAAAGGTTAAGCAGACCCTAAACTCATGGCATCGTATGCATACCACATGCACTTGAATGTATGCCTTATCATAATTTCTCGAATTCATGCATAATCATGGCATACATGATGATCGAAATACCACAGTCGTGTCGTATAACATGAGTTGGATCTTGATGATGAAATGTACATCTATGATGATGACTTGGGTTATCCCTGAAAATGAACGGGATACCAGAAGTGTGGAAATAGTAGGGGATGATGTGCCCATTGGGTTGAAAGTCCCTAAACCCCTATACTAGCTAGGGTTGCCTCACCATCGGGCCGAGTGGATACATGGGTCATGGATTTGACTCCCACTGACGAGGTTAGGTTGAGAAGAGGTGGGTCTAACCTGCTTAAGGGCTGAGGTGCAAACAGGGACCAGTCTGACTCGCCAGCTAGGAGAAGCGTGAATGAAGTCCGCTACTGGCATGTCGGGTGGAAATCCATCGCAGGGCGGATATGTGAGGTCGATTACTGGTGTCTGGTGCATAGGTATCGACCACGGTGTTTCTCATGATATACAGTTGGTGGAAGTCCACCACAGGGCAGGTATGCGAGGTCGATTACTAGTATCTAGTGCATGGTATCGACCATAGTGCTTCTCGAGATATACAGTTATGATATGGTATGACAATATGATAATGATGATGTGATTTCGGATATGTGTAATACGGTTATGGATGTGGTATGGGAGAAATGAAAATATGACTTGGTGATGCTGGTAGCATTGACTCGAAGTATTATTATGATGCATATGCATTGCATTTGCATTGGCATCATACCTTACGTGTCACGCGCCTTTCACCATACATGATTTCTTCATGCCATATTTACCTTGCTTGCATGTAGGACACACTGCACACACGAGTGTAGTCACTAGGCTTTTTGCCTAAGCTTTCTATTTTCCTTTTTTTTTTCAAGGCTGGAGTAGCTTGGAAGACTTAGCTTTCTCAATGCATTACATCTATTTTTTAATTTGGCATTGTTGACGTTATGTACCTTTTGGAAAGCATTGTACTTGTAACCATCAGGATTTATAATGGAGAGTGTTGCTTGGTATTTTGATCATGAATCTTCACGCTCAGGTATTATATATATAAAAAATTCATTCAAAATCTTCCTTGTGGTGTGCTGAACTCGGGACTTGATGTATGAAAGTCAAATCCTGGATTTGGGGCATCACGGAAGCTGTCCATCCCCAGGTTTAGGGTGTGACAAAAGATAGTATCAAAGCATAAGATTTAGGATCACTTACGATTAAAGTCAGTAACTAAAAAACATAGAAGAACTTAAACTAGGTCTCCCACCATCATTGATCGAGAACCTAGATGCTATTAGTACCCCTGATTTGTATGAATATAGAGACATAAATCTAGGATTCCTAGGTTGAGAACTTAGTCAAAACAGGATTCCCTAGTTGAGAATGTAAAGACAATACTCATCACCCAAGTATGAGGGAGATAGCTGCGAGCAATACCCTCACTTGTGGGATGGATGATTGTATTATATATGTATGATGATACGTATGTTTGACTTTCCATGTTATGAGTTTGTTAATTTATTCTGACTAGAAATTTCGAGGATGAAATTTTTATTAGGAGGGTAGATTGTAACACCCGATCCATTCCGTACCATTTTCTATGCATATGTACACAATGATCGATGCCCTTAGCTAGACCTAGATTGGCCGTTCATAGTACACACCCAACTGACCAGAACCCTAAGACCTCGAAACTTATTTCATATCGACCGCCCCGTCGCTGCGATCACGTAGGTACCACCCGTGCATCCGTGCGATACTCCATTAGTGAGATACGCCATGAAGAATCATTAATATATCATGTGCGCAAGGCACCATGTACTCCATTCCACACATCTGCACAACACATACCATACACACGTGTACATGCCATACATGGGTGAGAGAATCTCTACACATGTGTGTGATGTCACACACCCATACCTCTCCCTCTCTCATGTACACCTCAAGTCAAGTCTTTTCCATGCCACACCTTAAGCATGACATCATCACACCATGCCATCTCATGCTCCTTTAACCCACCATTAATTATAAATCATGAATTAATTGTCATAATCTTAATCTAAGCTAACCAAGATCACATTAATTGAATCTAACCACATTTTAACATTTTCTCTACATATATCCCTTCATTTCTTAACATTTCACCATTTTTCTACACAAAGAGAGAGAGCGAGAGAAAGAGAGAGAGAGAGAGAGAGGAGTGATCTTGGTGGGCCATCAACTCCATCAATCCCATCCTTTCCATCCATCTCAACCATCAATTCCATCCCTACCATCCATCTAATTCATCAAGGTGAGTACACCCCCTCCACTCTTATGGTTTGTTTTCTTTCTTGATTATTTCGATGCTTGATTGTGGTGATGATGTGATGATAATGATAATGATGATGTAGGACCCATCGATGGAAGGGCCCATTGTGATATATGGTGGTTATACACATATAGATGATGGGATGAAACAAATATTAGCTTGATCTAAAGCTTGTGTGGCCCACCCTGATGTAAACTAACAATCATATATGAGTATATGATCACAAGGATGTGGATGAAGAGAAAACATAATTATCAGCTTGGTCAGCAAAACATGGCCCACTAGTTATCCAATAGTCCAAGCATTGGCCCATTAGGCTGGCCACACACTCACATACACACACGTGCACACATACCACATTATAAAATAAAATAAATTAAATTAATATATTTTTATAAAGGAGATTGGACGTTGATTGCTCCCAGCGTCCAGAGGACACTGCAACAAGTAGTGTCCAGCTTCTTTCAATAAGAGGGAAGGGGGCTGTGGGACCACGGTAGGCCCCACCAATGATGTGTCTATTCAATCCACGATGTCCATTTAATTCCCCAGATCATTTTAGGCGTTGAGCCAAAAAATGAAACCAATCCAAATCTCTGGTAGACCACGCCATCAAAAACATTACTTTTAATAATGATACACAGTTAGGGCCCACTATGATCTTTCTGTGCATCAAAACATATTGAATATTGGGCTTGTTACATCTGTCCTGGGCCATAAAACCCAGCAGTCAGACTAGATCGTCCTATTGTAGGCCCCATATTTGAAAAACCATAAAAGAATAAAGAAAATAAAAAATAAAAAAATAGCATTGTATGCTGTTGCTTCAGCGTCGGACATTGCAGCAAGCGGCGTCCTGCTGCTGACGCTGGAAGGAAGTGGGCCCCACCACAGGCCCCACCTTGATGCATGTCGAGCAACTACACCATGCATTTGATGGGTCCCCTTTAAAAATGGGTCACCCCCAAAAAATCAGCCGTACACGGAACTTAGGTGGTCCACACCATTAAAATAATAATAATAAATAAATAAAAATACAATATAAAAAATAGGAAGCTGGAACAATCTGATAACGAGGTACGTGTTATATCCAAACCGTCCATTCATTTGGTGAGCTTATCTTAAGACTTGAGAATAAAAATAAGATAGACCTAACTATCAAGTGGGCCACACTACAAAAGCAGTAGGGGATTGAATGTCTACCATTGAATTTCGGGTCATAGAAGTTTTAAGCCAATATGAAATTTGTATCAGGTTTTTGTGACCTTATAAACAGATTGGAAGGAAAATAAACATTAAGGTGGGCCTTATAAATTGTTTAACGGTGAAATATCTCCACTACTGTTTGTGGTGAGGTCCAGATAATCTTTGGATATGATTTATTTTTGGATAATGCTATAAAATGATCTCAAAAAAAAATAAAAATAGATGAATTGTGTATATGTAATAAATACATCGCTTTGGGACCCATGTAACTTTGATCTCCTTGACCCGTTCATACAACTCGGAGCTCAAGTATATAAAAGCACTTGTGGGGTCCATTTGAAATTTGGATGCATCTGAAACTTGGACTGACCCCTCAACTAAGTGGTACACACATAATGGATGGGCTGGATTCATGGACCACATCTCTGTGGGCCCAACAAATGATTATGAATAATTAATGGAGGGTAACCCTCTCAACTTGTGTGTGGTATGGCCCACTTTGATGTAAGTGTTATACCACTTAATCCACCATGGCTGTGACATGATATATATTTTAGATCCTCACTATTTATCTATTTTATCAACCCTTTTGACTGTATGTTACCATGAATCAGGCCCATCCAATGATTAGATAGTCGTACATTATGAAATAATGTAAATTGAACTCTTATCACTAAAAATTTGTTATGGGCCATCTTGATGATGTATTAGATATTCAACCCATCTAGCCCATGTACCGGGTCCCCTTTAGGGCATTATCCCAAAGATCAGTCAATCCAACCTGAAATGGACATATAATACAAGGCTGTGAGAATAAGTACCTAACTATTGAATCCAACCTAAGACCACCATGGTGTATCTATTTAATCCATGCGGACCATCCACTTCCTCATATCATTTTAGGATTTATACTAAAATCAAAGTAGACCTAAGTCTTAAGTGGGTTACACATAACTTAACCTCATGGGAAAGCCCTATGTGCTCCACCGCATAGAACCCATTGTAAATTCCATTAGTATGTGGGCCCAAGAATGATAAGGCACATTTTGAGTGAATGCCATGTGAGCCCATCAGTGGTAGCCTTGTTTGGGCCAACCATTGAGCCTCTTCGACAAGAGTTTATAATCTCCATGTGTTGAATGTATGACGAACTGGTTTTGTAATTTTTGAAGTAATGATTAATCCCTTAAATGGGCTGATTGTGGACAGCCCTTAATCACTTGGCACTTTGGTTAGAGTGCGGCCCCAAGTAATAGGATCATGTGACTTGTGTTTAGACCCTTAAAAATGTTCACTTATAACAAATATGTAGACTCTAATGGTGTGAGGGTGTGATATACCTGTTTGGCCCATTAATTATGTGGGTACTTAATGTATGTATAGCCACCTAATCATAGGCAATGGTGGAGTATATGTAGTATATGTAGTCATCTAACTGTATGAATGTGAAATACGTACAAGGCCACCAAACCGTATGAAATCTTGTGGCATTGATGGTCATTCAACAACGTAGGTTTGTGCTTATCGATATAGATATCGCCACTTAAATCACGTATGACCAACTTGTGCACTAGACCGAATGTGATGTAGGGTTATGTTACCCAAACTAATGCTATCAAGGTCCTGGATTCTATGCGATGTGATTTCTAAACCGTAAATGGTACGATGAAATGTGGCTCTTGGCCCTTAACCATGCGACACCGAATATGAGTCATTAAGTATGTGACGTGTGAAGTGCTTGTAGTAAAGACTTATCATAATTGGTAGGATTATGATTGCTCGATTATGTTTGGATATTTTGAAATGTGGACACTAGATCATGATAGTAATCGTATACATACTAAACTATGTGAAATTGTGGTACTCACTGCCTGACCATGTGAAAGTTTAGTAAAGTGGTTTCCCCATTATGTGAGCTATGATGTAATGAAAGTACATAACCATCTAACCTTAAGTCCCTTATTATGACTAGTAGAGTGACATTTGCGTGGCCTCTCAACCATATGAACTTCTAATAATGGAAGTGGCCATAAGACCATGCAGGCATATGAGAATTGTGTGATTACTCAGACTCGTGGACTATGCTGATGATGTAACCTCTTCGGTATGTGAACTTAGGATATGTGTCAGATTGATTATGGATCCTACCTTGATGTAAGTATTGCATATTTCACCATTTATTCATTAGGTTAGCTAATCCAAGAACATGATTCCAAAATGACCCTAACCTAAATCCTAATTAAGTCAGACGATATGAAATAGTGTTAATTGAACATGTAACTTTCGAACACATGTGAACCCACTCAATGTACATATTTTATCTGCACTGTTCAATTGTTTTACCAACTAAACAGTTCGATCATGGAGCCCGCTGTCGTGTGCCTTGTACATCTGAACTGTCTTCCTTGTACTACGTTAGTCTGGGAGTTACCTATATTATCCACTTGATGAGACCCACTGTAATGTCTGTGTGAATCCATCTGCTTGCAGGACCACTTGGAAGTAGGATCCACTACATTGTATGAAACAAACCCACGTCATCCAACCGTGACTAACTCTTATGTGTATAATATATACCAAGTCATTTAATTTAAGGCTCACTATATCTTATGAAGTTTACCTATGCCTTCTAAACCATTGTAAAACTACTATAATAATTACTTGTAAATCCAATCTACTAACAACCCACGTGAAGGTGAAGCCCACTACATTATATGAGTTTCACCAGCACCATCCATCTTGTGGCTTATTTACTATATGATATATCTATGTCTTTCATCTCATAACCATTTGGTGCATGTACTTTGTGTCACCACCACTCATTAATCATAAGGCCTAGTTAGGTTATGACCATGTGGTCCTAATAGAAGAAAATAATGTTTGGTCAAAGTCATTTTCAAAATCACTAATGGAATATCTATCTTATGAAGGATATGGTGTAATTCTGAATACAATTAATGCTCGTGACTATGATAGCTATGGATGATATTAGTGATGCTAATGATTAAGGTTAATAGAAGTATGTGATTTAATATCTTGATTAATGTTGTTCCATTTCCTAGCATATTAAATTCATTTACTTAACCATGTTGCTATTGATCATACTCATGCACCATGGAATGATGGTATGTGCAAGTGTACTTCAATACATTTGTTCATCTGTAAGATATGTCCTCTTCAGTTTAGTCACATGACTATGGATTGATATAGTTGATAGTGGCATATGATGATTGTATGTCATTTTTGGCTTAAAGGTTAAGCAGACCCTAAACTCATGGCATCGTATGCATACCACATGCACTTGAATGTATGCCTTATCATAATTGCTTAAATTCATGTATAATCATGGCATATATGATGATTGAACTACCACAGTCATGTCATATAACATAAGTTGGATCTTGATAATGAAATGTACATCTATGATGATGACTTGGGTTATCCCTAAAAATGAACGGGACACCGAAAGTGTGAAAATAGTAGGGGATGATGTGCCCCTTAGGTTGAAAGTCCCTGAACCCCTATGATAGTTAGGGTTGCCTCATCGTCGGGCTGAGTGGATACATGGGTCATGGATTTGACTCCCACTAATGACGTCGGGTTGAGAATAGGTGGGTCCAACCTGCTTAAGGGCTGAGGTGCAAACAGGGACCAGTCTGACTCGCCGGCAAGGAGAAGCGCGAATGAAGTCCGCTACTGGCATGCCGGGTGGAAGTCCACCGCAGGGTGGGTATGTGAGGTCGATTACTGGTGTCTGGTGCATAGGTGTCGACCATGGTATTTTCCATGATATACAGTTGGTGGAAATCCACCACAGGGCGGGTATGCAAGGTTGATTACTAGTGTCTGGTGCATGGTATCGACCACAGTGCTTCCCGAGATATACAGTTATGATATGGTATGACAATATGATGATGATGATTTGATTACGGATGCATGTAATACAGTTATGGCTGTGGTAAGGGAGGAATGAAAATATGACTTGGTAATGCTGGTAGCATTGACTCGGAGTATTACTATGATGCATATGCATTGCATTGGCATTAGCATCATACCTTACGTGTTACACGCCTTTCACCATACATGATTTCTTCATATTTACTTGCTTACATGTGGGACACACTACACACATGATTGTACTCACTAGGCTTTTTACCTAAGCTTCTTATTTTCCATTTTTTTTAGGGCTGGAGTAGTTTGAAAGACTTAGCTTTCTCGATGCATTGCATCTATTTTTTAATTTAGCAATGTTGACGTTATGTACCTTTTGGAAAGCATTGTACTTGTAAACGTAAGGATTTATAATGGACTATGTTGCTTGGTATTTTGATCATGGATCTTCATGCTTAGGTATTATATGTAAAAAAAAAATTCATTCAAAATCTTCCTTGTGGTGTGTCGAACTCGAGACTTGGTGTATGAAAGTTGAGTAGCGGATTCGGGGCATCACGGCAGTTGTCCATCCCCAAGTTTGGGGTGTGACAAAATCCTTACTATTTTTAACAACCTTGCTATTTTCAACAATGCCCTTAGCAAAAAAAATGATTTGGAGTTTCAGTCCTCTGTTTTAAGTGAAATGAGAGTTTAGTTTCATAGGGAAAACACTCGTGTCCATCATGGCGTCATTTAGCAACGTTGCTAATGTGCTCCTCGACTGGAATGCTGATGGTAATGAAGATCACTACTCCTGGCGTGGGGTTGCTTGCGACAATCTCTCCTTCGCCATCGTCTCTCTGTAACTCACATATCTTCTGTGCTTTTTATTCTTTCTTCTTCTTCTTATCTGATTTCAACTTCTAATTCATTACAATCATGAATCTTCTGTGAAGGAATCTCTCAAATTTGAATCTCGGCGGGGAGATTTCGCCAGCCATTGGGGATTTACAAAGCTTACAGGCACTGTACGTTTTACTTTATTGCATCAGGATAAATATGCATTTGGATGAAATCATTTTAAGCTCAAATGCTTATGTCGGTTCAATTGATGTGCAGAGATTTGAAGGGGAATCAACTGACCGGGTCAATCCCTGATGAGATCGGCAACTGCGTCTTGCTGAAATCTCTCATTTGCTTGCATTCTGAAGTTATGGGATTGAGAATGTAATGGAGGATTTAACTGAAATCTGTGTTGGTTTGTTTTCTATAGGGATTTATCCGGTAACTTGCTATATGGAGATATTTTGTTCTCGACATCTAGGCTCAAACAGCTTGAGGACTTGTTAGTATCATGTCTGCTTTTATTTGGTAGATTGGTCATTTTCACAAATCTTGCTTGCCCCTTTGTAAGGGTTCGATTGGTCATTTATGGTGATGTTACTATGCAGGACATTAAAGAACAATCAGTTAACAGGGCCTATCCCTTTAACCCTTTCACAGATGCCAAATCTCAAAAATCTGTAAGGTTGCTGTCACTTATATTTGAGGTGCTTGTTCTATTTTATGGTTTACGCTTTCTAATATCTACTTGAAAACATTTAATTGGTTTTTTTTTTCCTTCTCATGTGGGTTTTCTCAGTTACACATTTGCATTGGGGGTTTGTCTGATAGAACATACCTAAACTACAGTTGTTTGTTTCCAATGGTGTGGATTTGTGTGTACAGAGTGATTTTAATGGGTCCCTTGTTGTTTAAATCTTTTTAGGGATCTTGCTCAAAATCAACTCACTGGTGACATTCCGAGGCTGATTAAGTATTGTAGTATCTGTGAGTACTTCCTCCACTCTGTGTACTCCATGTAAATCACAATTTACAAGTCCATCTCAAATTAGTTCTAGTTCATCTAGTAATTTGGTATGTTTTGGAGTCACCCATTATTGTGACCACACTATGGGTTGTGTTATGTAATGTGATGGCCACTTTAATTCTTGTTATGTAAGATGGACATTAGATAAACAATAGTTGTTAGCCAAAATCAGGCTATCGTATCCTCAATAACTTCTTCCATGTAATGTAATTGCATCCATTACATACACTGGATGTTTTGTTTCTTCATCTAGTGGCGTTATGTCATCCAATGTAACACTATTCCAATGAAAAATTACCGTTATTTTGTGCGCCTGATGTTTTCTATTTTCTCAATTTACCCATTTTTTGCTTTCACATGGCCTTTACTGCTATACAACTATAACACCAGTTAGCTTTTGTGGTCACAATTCCATTTTCTAAACCTTGCTATGTTAATTTTTTTCCCTGCAAAATGATGAATGATGTTGTTTTTTGTAGTGGGTTGCGGGGGAATTTGCTGACGGGAACATTGTCTCCTGATATGTGCCTATGGTACTTGTAAGTGGATACTAATGGAACTTGCATCAATGGTTTTCTGGGAATTTATATTTGAGATTTTGTTCATACCCTTGTTTGAACCATCTCTACTAGTTTGTTGCAGTGATGTGAGGGGCAATAACCTCTCAGGAACCATACCGGATAATACGAGACTAATGACATGGACTCTGCTGAGCATGAACACTAATAGGAATATCAGATTTTTAGACTCTCCCAAGACAGTAGAACAATGGTCCAAAGAACCCACCTACGCTCAAGAGATTCGATGGTTTGGACTGACGGCTATGATCATTCATGCACAAGAACACTATTTCACTTCTCTTTTATCTAACAGATTGTCCACAATTTGTTACGACTTTAGATCATATGGACTTCAGACCTAAAAATTTGTTACAACTTTAGATCATATCTTTTTATCATTTCTTTTCTTGTAATAAATTCAAATTCAAAATAAATAAATAAATCCATCTATAACATCTTTGTCAGCTTTTCTTCTTAAATGCAGCAAAATGTTTTAGAAGCAGCAGCCCTAAAATGTGATCGTTGGTACTAGAATGGTTTAAAACCGTTCCTAAAATTTCATTCCTAAAATGTGACTGTTGGTATTAGAACGGTTTAAAATTGTTCTTAAATTTTCATTTCTAAAATTTGAAATGGTACCCAAAACGGTTCTGAACCGTTCCTATTTTTCTATGACGCCTCATTTAGGAACGGTTTTAAACCGTTCCTTAAGAATTTAGGAACGGTTTAAAATTGTTCCTAAATGACGATTTTGGTGTAGTGCGTGGCTTCTCACCATAGACTCTAGATGGGAACTATTATATTCATATATCTAAGAGATGGATTCCCTGGGATCTGCCCTACACGGTTCAGACCCTAAGACAATCTAAAAAGGTGGATTTTTTTCACCAGCGTCATGAGGCCCTTGGTTTTCAACTGTAGATGATTTAATAATCATCGGATGGGGCCCACTTGAGCTAGATATTTAGCCAAAGTAGTGTGGCCTTATGTACAGGTTAGATGATATATAAACATCATGGTGGGCCTTAGAAAAGGTTCAACAGTAGACACCAATGTCCCCACTGTTCTCTATGGTGTGGATCACTTGAGATATAGATCTGCCTCATATTCTCCTGTGTGACTTAAAATAATCTTCTGAGAAATCTAACACACAAACTTGGAGCATATGTTTAAGAATTTGGTTGAACCTCTTAGTTTTCCCATCGGTCTATGGATAATATGCAGTGTTAAACTTCAAAGTAGGCCCCATAATGCACTTCTCAACTCCAGGGACCCCATAATAGAATAGGGTGGTAGAGAGGATGGATGAAACTCTATTGGAGAGGGAGAGAAGTATGTGGTAGTATGCGGGGCTTCTTAAAAGATTTTGGGCAGAAGCGGTTAGCATGGTATACTATATTGTAAATCAATCACCATCTATAGTGCTAAACTCCAAGGTTGCAGAGGAATTCTAGACATGCAATGACATTGATTACTTAGGGATGAGAATCTTCGATATCCAGCATACATACATGTGCAAAGTGGAAAAAAATGAAGTTGGATCCCAAATCTAGGAAGTGCACCTTTATCGGGTATAAGAAAGGTATTAAGGGGTAGAAGCTTTAGGATTCAATTTCAGAGAAGGTGGTCATTTGCAGAGATGTCATCTTTGATGAAGCATCAATGTCAAAGGCCAATAAGGACGCTGCAAAGAAGTCAGAAAAATGTGGTGAGGCCAAGAAATTCTTGGTACAGGTGGAGCCAGTTGAGCCAGTTATTGAAGATGAAATTCATTAGGAGCAAGAAAGTGACTAAAACAATCAATAGGATACCCAAGAGAGTATAGCCAAGAACAGGGATAAATAAACCATTAGAGCACCGGTTCCCTATGGGTTCGAGGATATGGTTTCTTTTGCATTGTTCATAAGGAGTGGAGATCCCTTCAAATTTTTAGAGCTAATTAAATCTGAAAAGGATGACCACGAGTTCTGTCGGTCATGGCTGAGGAGATGGAATCTACATAGAAATCACTTCACACGGATGAGAATGTCGCGGCCATGTTGATGAAGTTGGTGACCACAGAGAAGTTTAAGCATTGCTTGGGCTTGATCAATCTCTCCAGTCATTGATGAAATTGGGCACCCTTGCATAAGCGTGTGGATGGAGCTATGTTCTAGGCAAAGAATGCATGTAGCGGTCTATGCTCAAGGTGGAGGTTGCATGAGAGATCTTCAGGGTGACTTAGCATAATGCAACTCAAGGTGGAGATTATTGTACAGGATGCATTGGATTCTACCAATCTGAGAATGCAAAGAAGGCCACTTTCGATTTGACCAATTTCCCATCGGTCCAACTAAATTAGTGGGTGAATATCAGTTTGCACATTGTGAAGATTTGCATGTTTTCGGTTCGACTGATATGTGTGAGTCGGTTTGTGTTCGTCTGACTGATGAGTTAAGTAGATTAGCGCAAATTGGTGTATTTAAGGCCTAATAGGATTAGGGCTTGGTGGATACTTTGTTTTCTCTTTAAAGGCAAGGGTTTTGCAATGTGAGAGAGTTCTAGACACTTGCAAGTTTTTGGGAAGGGATTTTCTCAATGGGTTAGGGTTTTCCTAGGTGCGTATCATAAAGTAAAATCAGGTTTTGTCTGTAATCGAAGAAGGTGAGTGGTATAAACTTTAAGACTTTTGATTATAATGGATCTGTCACTTTGTGTCATGGTTTTTTTCCATAAGGATTTTTCCAAATCAAATATCTTTTGTTTTAGGATCCTTGCTCTTGCACGGGTGGTAGACTCTTGGGAGTTTCAACACCCAGTCAAGGGTTCAAGTATCCATAGGTGGTGAAAGTCCACTATCACTTGAGTGTGTGGGGCTATGTGTGCGTGTGTAATATATATATATATATATATATATATATATATATATATATATATATATATATATATATATATATATATATCTTCTGTTGTATGTGATTGGTTTATTGGTTATTGTTTATTCAATTTTTCTATCTTTGTTGAATGTTCTTTCGCAAAAGCTCACAAATTGACAGTGGTATTAGATCCAAAAATTTAATATGTAGGGTTGATCTGGGTTTGTTGCGAGTTAGGATTACATCATAGTGGTGTGATATAAAAGCCAGAAGTCCAACAACCATGCCTATTATGCTTTAGATTATGAGTGGATTATGAGATGGATAGCTACTTATAATGGAACTTTTGATTCTTCCCATCATGGGACTCATAGAGCCTCACGTCTCCATACTTGTGTTCTGTGCAAGAAGTCCATTTGGGTGGAAAGTCTCCATACTTTTGTGTGATCTCTTATCTATGTTAATTTATGACACTAGTGTGGCCACTTAACCTTGTGAACTTGTGACCTTATGTGGCCCGCTTACCTTTGTCACCCTATGATATTTATGGGGGCAACTTAACCATGTCAATTGTGATCATTATATGACCATCTATTGATTTGAATTTGTGATTTTGTGGCCACTTAACTATCTGATTATATGATGTGTGTGTGGCTACTAAATCATTTGCAATTGTGTTGCAGGCGTCACCATTTAATCATGTGATCATGTAAAGAGTGTACGACCATTAGATCAAGTGAAATCATATTGTATGTGTTACCCATAATCATGAAGTCATATGGCGGGTGGTTGGCCACAAAATCAAGTGGGATTGTAATATATGTATGGCTCTTGATCATGCGATTGTGTGATGTATAGATGGCCCTTAACTCAACTAAGAATTGATAAGTGTGATCATCTAACTATGTTATCATGAGATGTATATATAATCCTAAAGTATGCATGGGATGTTATGATGAGTGAAAATGTGACAAGTGCGTAGCCACTTGATTAGGTAGAATGAGAAGGCATGAATGACCATCAACCATAAGATCATGCAAAGTAAGTAGGTGTAACGACCTTGGAATTTTTGTGTTAATCTTTCCTTAAGTAGTTGTTTTTGGGGTAATTAGCGCTATACTCGATTGCTTGTGAAATTTGCATCAATCACTTTAAATTGTATCTGCATGGCTCTAAACTTGTAGATTAGTTAGCGCTATGTTACTCTGAAATCTGGGATCTATCGCTAAATCCAGTTGTTCTGGGGAATTTTTGGAAGATCTGGATCGGACCTGGACCGCGCGTCGAAAGTCTGATGGCGATGATCTTAAGTTGTTGTGGTTACCATGTTGGGCTTGGCCATCACCTCAAAAATCAAGTCCATATGATGTTCTGGGTCGATTTGATTGAGTTCGGAGTGAAGAGTGTGAGAACGGTTTGAATTTAATAAGTTTTTATGAAATCTGAGTCGTGTCGCTTGCGCGGCAATTTTAAGCATTCTGACCGTTGGATTCTAACCCAATTTCACCCTCTGATCAAGGAAGATGGCCCAGGCATATCCTAGTGCTTGTGGACCTGATCGAGATTCAGTGACCGTTGAATTGAGTGTGGTCCGCCACGGCTGATCTGAAGAGCCGGTCGGTACGAAAACTCAGCCTGACCTAGATCCATGGTCAATGAGCTTAAGAATCGTTCTTCTGACGGTTCTGAGTTCTTTTGGGGTAAGTTAATCTAACCCTAACCTGTGTTAGAGCTTAGATTAGACTTGGTGTTGTTGTATCTCATTTCTATCCTTATTTTAGGGCATTCTATCGCCGTTGACGAAGACAACTCGTCTAAATCAGTTCGGTGTTCTTTCCTTGCTTAAGGTGCGGACTTTAAGTGTATAGGTTATGGTTTTCAAGGCTTTCAACACCAGTTAGTGATTTATTCTTGTTATGGATGAGATTTCACGTGCTAAATGTTGTGTTTACTTTGCTTTCCTGATATGCATGTGCTATATTGAGATTTGTGTATTCTATGTGTATTTATAAAGTACCGTATACGTATAAAATATGCACTTGTGTTTGCCATGATTATTTGCAATGTATGTATGCTAGATGCATGTATGACAACTCCTTGGTAAAAGGAATTGTCAAAATGCATGTATTTCAACATACGTCATGTATGTTGTTCCATGTATGCTAAGCGTTTATAGAAATGCATGAATGATCTAAGTGTAACTTATTACACTAATTGTGGGCGTTGAGAAGTGATTCTCAATACTCCTATGGATGCGCATGATTTCCTTTATGCAAGTTACATTCCATGTTATGTAAATTCAAGCATTACCTATGCTTACATTTATGTTAAGTTGATATTCTTCAGATGCGTATGTACCATGATTTAAGTTGTTGTTCCATTACTGTTTTACATTCAACATGAATATCTGTAGTAGTGTAAGGTGTGTGGAACTATGCATTAGTCCAGGAAATCGGTAATTGACCCTATATTCATGGTTGAGATTGCTTTCGCCACGTAGGACGTATTAGACGAATCCGAGTCGTATTAGAGTTGTCGGCAGTGGTTTGGCCATGCGGAGTGTTTGCGCACCCTATGTCGCTCAATTCAACGTGCGCTCGTGCTAGTCGAGTTCGTCAAGTAACCCGATTGTCCGATGTATGTTCACCATGTATGGATGCTACTGCTTGAATCTAGGGTACCGAACTTACCAGTAAAATCCTATTAACTATGGTACTTAATCCGCTAAGACTCATAAGCTGGACATGGTGGTATGGGACACCGTGGTCGAGCTGTCGGCCTACGCTGGGGTGACGAGCCTCCCCGTAGTGACCAGTGAGCAACAAAACTCGTGAGCCGATTATGGTGGTATGGGACACTATATTCGTGTTGTCGGCCTACATTGATTGGTGACGAGCCCTTTGTAGTGACCTCGAGCATACCTGGATACCGCAAGGAGGTGACGAGCCGAACTGTGGTAGTAAAGGCATGAAAGGCGTGCATTGATTGGTGACGAGCCCTTTGCTACGACCTCAAACATATGATCGTATGAGATGTCTAGGATTGACGACCCTAGTATGGATCACTGTTTGGATGGTGATATGAGGAAGGTATCTTAGCTTCCCAATCCTGCTGTGTGAAATGGACTAATAAGAACTTGGTAATCATATCCATGCACCGCATTTGCATGTGCTTTGTAGATGTGGTGCACTTTGAGGCGATGTCATACGTAACGTAAGATGAAGACGCTGAGGGTGTACGCGTGAGGGCACGCATCATATTGCATACATCCTTGCATTAACAAGAGTACTTAGGATTTATTTAATTGTCCTGCTTTATCATTACTGTTTGATTGAACTGATAACATGTTAACCAGTGCCTTATTGTTCCACTGAGTTGATCACTCACTCCCACGTTTCTGGGGCGGTGTTAAACACCCACCAGACTCTGTCTTAGGCTCTGATGTTGCAGATGTGGATGTGACTTCTGAGGCAGAGCGGGAGCTGGATGATGATGAGGCTGCCTTCTCCTATATGCAGTTTTCAGACGGGTTCTAGCGAGCCTCGGTCTGATGTGCGGGATTATTTTTGGGAAATTAAATGATGTAACTTGATACTTATAATTTTGTTAAATAACACTTTCATACGATCTGGCTTGTATATGTACTTCAGGGATTTACACTTGTACACATGTTTCTATAAGTCTTCTGCTAGCTTTATTCACTTATCCTTGAATCATATCTGTGTTTTGGCTTAATCTATTCCATGTTTTATGTACTAATACAGTCAACATACATCCTTCATTAAATATGTTGCATAAGTGATGTTTTGGAACTCGGGAGCTGAGTTATGCTTGACCCCCGAATTTCAGGGCGTTACAAGTTGGTATCAGAGCATGATCTGGATTAAACCGGACCTGGGTTATGGTCACACACCGCATGTTGTCGCCACTTTAGTGTATTTGGGTGCGGGTCTATCATCGATTTTGTGTTTGTGCTCCGTAGCTTCTATCGGCGAAAGTTTCCTGAAAACCTTCACCGAGATCGAGTCTGTACTCCTACCTGATCACACACAGCGACCCGAAACCTTTCCTAAACCCTCTACTGAGGAGTTTAGATGGTCTATCTTCCCTTTTTCACCTTTAAACCTTCAAGAAATCGTTATTTGAATCAGATTTCTGCCAGAATGACCCGATAGGCGTCAAACTATGCAAGGGGCCAATCAGGGCATTTTCTGTGGGACCCAGGGGGGACCGCATGTTTCGAACCATGGGGGACCAGGAGGGCCTCGCCAAAACGGCGAGGCATCACCGGGATATCCAGAGACCGGTGATGCCATCGCCGGTTCGGTGAGGGATCGCCGGCCAACGGGCCAGACCGGGCGGGCCGCAGCGGGCCAACGCTCCATAGGCCTAGTGTGGCCCACCCCTCCACAGTTTTCCCTTTAAACCTTTTTCTTTAGCCTATTTCCTTCACAAAGCCCTCTCCCAAGCTTTCCCTTTCTTCAAAACCTCCTCCAAATCCTCTCAAATCTCTCCCAAATCTTCTTCTTCCATTTTTCGTGCAAACCCATCACCCCATCTTCAAATCCTCCCTCCCATTGCTGATTTTTCTTTCTTTCCTTCTCATTTGAGCCTTTGCATTCCCTTTTTGGTTACTAGTTGTGTGGAAGCTTCACCATCTCCCTATTTCTCTCTTTCTCTCATTTCTCATGGCCCTCTTTGAGATTGTTACGGCCATCTTTTCCATTTCTTCCCTTCTTTCCTTGATGGGGAAGAAGAGAGAGCCCGTGGATGAAGCCGGGCCGAGCCGCCCAACCCGTGCAGGGAGGCCGAGAGGTGCCGCCGCGAGCACGTCCGCCGCACATGAATTCCAGACGAAGCGGGACCTTGATCCTCGAGCTCCCGTTAGTAGGACCATGTTGGCGGAATTGTCGCATGGAGTCTATGAAGGCCGTAGAGCCCTTTTTGAGGCTCATGTTGATCCGCGGCTCTTTGGTGAGTTTTTCTTGTTGGAGCGCCTAGAAGGGGCTGGTTGGGGTCCCTTGTTTGAAGGCGAGTATCGCGCGAATGCTAGCACTGTTCGCGCCTTTTATGCGAGTATTATTGATCCTTCGCTGGAGCCTCTGCAGTTCAAGATTCCTTGTGGTAGCGGTCGTGTGGGTATCGTCGATGTTGCTTTGATATCCCGCCTCCTGAAGGTGCCACTTGGTGAAGTGCATGTCAGCGAGAAAAATTTGAACAGTGTGCGCGAGAGGGATCGTCGCACTCGATCCTTGTGTGGTCGTCTGGTTGAATGGCAACCGAATATGAGTCTTCTGGCTACCTATATGACGGACGACTTCCGTTTGCTTCACCACATCTTTACGTTCAATGTATATCCAAGGTGGAGCAATCGCAGCGAGTGTACGCGCCTGATGGTGGATTTCCTATATCAGGTGGGGCAGGAAGCGAAGTTGTGTGTGCCGACGTACGTCCTGCGCCAGATTATTCTCATCGCTCGTTCGAGTAGAAGGACCGAGTCGCTCCCTTTTGGCCACCTCATTTGCAAGATTGCACATGAGTTTGGCTATAGGCTTGGAGCTGAGAAGCCGGTTCCTGTTCGTCACATCAATTTGAGGACTCTTAAGCTGATGGAGGTCGGTTCTGGTCGGCATGCCTCAGAGGGTGAGGCTGAGTCTGAGAGCGGTGATGAAGAGAGTTATGCTGAAGGTGGTGCGGAGAGTGAGGAAGAAACAGAGCAAGATGAGGAAGGAGATGAGGCACAGGATTCGAGTGATAGCTCTCCTCCTGTGGCACCAGAGCTGGGCGCAGAGCAGACTGCCAGAGATGCCCGTCTTACACGGCTTGAAGAAGGGCAAACTGCTTTACGCCAGGATATTGTTGATCTTCGAGGCCTTGTTAAACATAAGTTTAAGAAGGTGACTCGAACTCTGAAGTCTATCCTGTGTTGCTTGCAGGATAAGGGTGTTCCGCCTCCATCTCCTGATTCCTACGAGTAGCTGTCATCGTGGCCGTCTTTTGCTTTGTTTGTGTTTTCTTTCTGTGTGTAGCCGTTGTTGGCTTGTAGTTGGAGTGTTGTAGTTGTTGTAGTTGTTTGTGGTTGTTGTAGTTGTTGTGGTTGTTTGAAGTGTTAGAGGTTGTTGTTTTCATGCTTTCCTAGTCGTGATTCATGTATTGCTGCACTACTTGTATTGCGACGATTTTGATTAATGGAATGCATGTTGGCTTTGTTAGTCACACCGCTTTATCACTACGAAGTTATTATGGGTATGGATTGGCTCACGAGGATGCGAGCTGAGATTGATTGTGAAGCTAGATCAGTGACGATCCATGGACCTGAGGGCGAGACTGTTACTTTCCCAATTCAGGTCAGTTACCCTCTTCGTATTGATTTTTATTCTTCTCTGTTGGAGAGTTCGGCCGAATCGGCGTTAGTTAGTACGCCGATAGTTCAGGAGTTTGAAGATGTGTTTGAGTCGATTCCTGGATTACCTCCTCAGCGTGAGATTGATTTTGCTATCGATCTTATGCCTGGTGCAGCGCCCATTTCTTTACCCACCTATCGTATGCCTCCGAGTGAAATGGAGGAGTTGAGGAAGCAGATAGATGGTTTGCTGGAATTGGGTTTTATTCGGCCCAGTGTGTCTCCTTGGGGAGCACCTGTTTTGTTTGTGAAGAAGAAGGATGATTCCTTGCGATTGTGTATTGATTATCACAGGCTGAATCTGGTAACTGTGAAGAATAAGTACCCTTTGCCTGGGATTGATGATCTGTTTGATCAGTTAAAGGGGGCACGGCACTTTTCGAAGGTTGATCTGCAGTCAGGGTATCATCAGTTGCGTGTCAAGGATGGGGACGTGCAGAAGACCGCTTTCAAGACTAGCTTCGGTCATTATGAGTTCCTTGTGATGTCGTTCAGTCTGACGAACGCACCGGCCGTGTTCATGGATCTAATGAACAGGGTGTTTCGGCCATTCTTGTTTCGATTCGCCATTGTCTTTATCGATGACATCTTGATATATTCGGTGAGCCGGGCAGAGCACGAGGAGCACTTAAGAGCGGTTTTGGATACTCTTAGGGAGCATCAGCTTTTCGCACAGTTCAAGAAGTGTGATTTCTGGAAGGAGGAAGTCAAGTTCCTGGGACATGTGGTGTCCAAGGAAGGAATAACCGTCGACCTTGCCAAGGTAGCTGCAGTGCAGGACTGGAAGCAGCCTGGTTCAGTTACTGAGGTGAGGAGTTTTCTGGGTCTTGCAGGCTATTATCGACGCTTTATTCAGGACTTCTCGAAGATTGCCAAACGTTGTCGCAGCTGACACGGAAAGATTTGAAGTTTGCTTGGAATGAGCAGGCGGAGTTAGCTTTTCAGGAGCTGAAGGACAAGTTGACGTCCGCCCCTGTGCTAGTATTGTCAGAGCAAGGGGTTAAGTATATTATTTATACTGACGCCTCTCGCGTTGGCCTGGGTTGTGTCCTTATGCAGAAGGACAGGGTGATTGCTTATGCTTCGCGTCAGTTGAGGAAACACGAAGAGAATTACCCTACGCACGACTTGGAATTAGCAGCTGTCATCTTCGCATTAAAGCTTTGGAGACATTACCTCTATGGTGAGGAGTTCGAGCTCTTTTGCGACCACAAGAGCCTTAAGTATATCTTCACGCAGCGTGATTTGAATATGAGGCAGCGCAGATGGATGGAAACATTGAAGGACTTTAAGTTCGATGTTTCTTATCATCCGAGCAAGGTGAACCTTGTGGCAGATGCGTTGAGTCGCAAGAAGGCTTTGGAGTTTGCGGCTCCGCTGATGATAGCAGAGTGGGATATGTTGGAGTTCGTGCGTGATTTTAAGCAGAAGCTTACGGTGGTTGAGCTGTATGAGGTTATCGCACACATTCGTGTACAGCCCCTTATCGACGAGAGGATCGTTGCAGCTCAGCCTGATGATGAGCTTTTGGTGAAGATGAGGCAGTGGGTTGGTATAGATGAGAACTCCGACTAGAGTGTTAGTTCTGATGGGGGCCTACATTTTCGTGACCGGTTATGTGTTCCTGACATCCCTGACTTGAGACGGGAGGTTCTCGAGTTAGCCTATAGTTCTAAACTTGCGATGCATCTAGGTAGCATGAAGATGTATCAGGATATGAAGAGGTCTTATTGGTGGGACAATATGAAGGTCTAGATTGCTGAATTTGTTTCTCGTTGTCTCACGTGCTAGCAGGTCAAGGCAGAGCATCGCCGACCTCCTGGGTTGTTGCAGCCCATGCCCATAGCTGAATGGAAATGGGATTTCATCTCTATGGATTTTATTTCTGGGTTGCCGAGGACGAGGAAGGGATTTGACTCTATCTGGGTGATTGTCGATCGATTAACAAAGTCGGCGCATTTCTTACCGATCAGAGTCACTTACTCTGTAGACGAGTTGGCTAGGTTGTATATCAAGGAGATAGTGCGTCTACATGGAGTTCCCCTGGAGATTGTGTCTAATAGAGACACGCGTTTTACATCTATCTTCTGGACTCGTATCCAGGAAGCAATGGGTGTGAAACTGAAGTTCAGCACCGCGTTTCATCCGCAAACAGATGGGCAGACGGAGCGCGTGAATCAAGTCCTGGAAGATATGTTGCGAGCTTGTGTTTTGGATTTCAAGGACAGTTGGGATGATTGTCTTCAGTATGCAGAGTTCGCGTATAATAATAGTTTCCAGGCGAGTATCGGCATGGCTCCCTATGAGGCGTTGTATGGTTGCCCGTGCAGAGCACCACATTGTTGGACAGAAATTGGTGAGCATAGTTTGCTTGGCCCGGAATTGGTGCAGGTGACTTCAGAGAAGGTTGACATCATTCGACATCAACTTCTGACAGCGCAGAGCAGGCAGAAGAGTTATGCTGATACGAGGCGTCGACCGCTTGAGTTTGATGTGGGAGAGCATGTTTTTCTGAAGGTCTCTCCTATGAAGGGAGTTCTGCGGTTCGGTAAGAAGGGGAAGCTGACGCCGAGATTTATTGGTCCATTTCAAGTTCTGGATCGAGTGGGAGTGGTAGCATACCGCCTTGCTTTGCCCACACCTCTTGCGGGCGTGCATAACGTATTTCATGTTTCTATGCTGAAGAATTACGTTCCTGATCCTTCGCATATTATCAGTTGGGAGCAAGTGCAGTTGAGTGAGGATGCTACTTATGTACTGCGACCGACGCGTATTCTCGACAGGAAGGAGCAGGTATTGCGTAGCAAGGTTATCCCTCTTGTGAAGGTGCTATGGACGCATCTTGGTGTGGAAGAGGCTACTTGGGAATCTGAAGCTGAGGTTAGAAAGACCTACCCTCTGATCCTTGAGGATTATATGAAGGTATGAATTTCGAGGACGAAATTTTCTTTAAGGGGGGTAGATTGTAACGACCTTGGAATTTTTGTGCTAATCTTTCCTTAAGTAGTTGTTTTTGGGGTAATTAGCGCTATACTCGATTACTTGTGAAATTCGCATCAATCACTTTAAATTGTATCTGCATGGCTCTAAACTTGTAGATTAGTTAGTGCTATGTTACTCTGAAATCTGGGATCCATCGCTAAATCCAGTTGTTTTGAGAAATTTTTGGAAGATCTGGATCGAACCTGGACCGTGCGTCGAAAGTCCGATGGCGATGATCTTAGGCTGTTGCGGTCACCATGTTGGGCTTGGCCATCACCTCAAAAATCAAGTCCATCTGATGTTCTGGGTCGATTTAATTGAGTTCGGAGTGAAGAGTGTGAGAATGGTTGAAATTTAATAAGTTTTTATGAAATCTGAGTCGTGTCGCTTGCGTGATAATTTTAAGCATTCTGACCATTGGATTCTGACCCAATTTCACCCTCTGATCAGGGAAGATGGCCCAGGCATATCCTAGTGCTTGTGGACCTGATCGAGATTCAGTGACCGTTGAATTGAGTGTGGACCGCCACGGCTGATCTGAAGAGCCGGTCGGTACGAAAACTCAGCCTGACCTAGATCCATGGTCAATGAGCTTAAGTCCGACCTTTCGTGGTTATAGGCCCACCAGAAGTGCTTCGTTGGATCACGAGAGTCAGGTTTTGGTTATAACCTAGGTATACCTTGTCCCTGGGGTTATTTCCATCAAAGATAGGTCTATTTATAGTCCTTAAACCCTAGCCCTCTTTTCCATACGAATTTTCTCTAACCCTAGCTTGGAAAGAGAGTGGAAAAGAGAGAGAAAGTGAGAGAGATAAGTTGGTGAATCATCTTGGATTCTTCCTTGTTCTTCTTCATCTTTGAACCTTCACTTTGAATCGCTCTTCTGACGGTTCTGAGTCCTTTTGGGGTAAGTTAATCTAACCCTAACCTGTGTTAGAGCTTAGATTAGACTTGGTGTTGTTGTATCTCATTTATATCCTTGTTTTAGGGTATTCTATCACCGTTGACGAAGACAACTCGTCTAAATCAGTTCGGTGCTCTTTCCTTGCTTAAGGTGCGGACTTTAAGTGTATAGGTTATGGTTTTCAAGGCTTTCAACGCCAGTTAGTGATTTATTCTTGTTATGGATGAGATTTCACATGCCAAATGTTGTGTTTACTTTGCTTTCCTAATATGCATGTGCTATATTGAGATTTGTGTATTTTATGTGTATTTATAAAGTACCGTATACGTATAAAATATGCACTTGTGTTTGCCATGATTATTTGTCATGTATGTATGCTAGATGCATGTATGACAACTCCTTGGTAAAAGGAATTGTCAAAATGCATGTATTTCAACATACGTCATGTATGTTGTTCCATGTATGCTAAGCATTTGTAGAAATGCATGAATGATCTAAGTGTAACTTATTACACTAATTGTGGGCATTAAGAAGTGATTCTCAATACTCCTATGGATGCGCATGATTTCCTTTATGCAAGTTACATTCCATTGTATGTAAATTCAAGCATTACCTATGCTTACATTTATGTTAAGTTGATATTCTTCAGATGCGTATGTACCATGATTTAAGTAATATTTGTAGTAGTGTAAGGTGTGTGGAACTATGCATTAGTCCAGAAAATCGGTAATTGACCCTATATTCATGGTTGAGATTGCTTTCGCCACGTAGGACGTATTAGACGAATCCTGAGTTGTCGACAGTGGTTTGGCCATGCGGAGTATTTGCGCACTCTATGTCGCTCAATTCAACATGCGCTCGTGCTAGTCGAGTTCGTCAAGTAACCCAATTGTCCGATGTATGTTCACCATGTATGGACGATACTGCTTGAATCTAGGGTACCGAACTTACCAGTGAAATCCTATTAACTATAGTACTTGATCCGCTAAGACTCATGAGCCGGACATGGTGGTATGGGACACCGTGGTAGAGCTGTCGGCCTACGCTGGGGTGACGAGCCTCCCCGTAGTGACCAGTGAGCAACAAAACTCGTGAGCCGATTATGGTGGTATGGGACACTATATTCGTGCTGTCGGCCTACATTGATTGGTGACGAGCCCTTTGTAGTGACCTCGAGCATACCTGGATACCGCAAGGAGGTGACGAGCCGAACTATGGTAGTAAAGGCATGAAAGGCGTGCATTGATTGGTGACGAGCCCTTTGCTACGACCTCAAACATATGATCGTATGAGATGTCTAGGATTGACGACCCTAGTATGGATCACTGTTTGGATGGTGATATGAGGAAGGTATCTTAGCTTCCCAATCCTGCTGTGTGAAATGGACTAATAACAACTTGGTAATCATATCCATGCACCGCATTTGCATGTGCTTTGTAGATGTGGTGCACTTTGAGGCGATGTCATGCGTAACGTAAGATGAAGACGCTGAGGGTGTACGTGTGAGGGCACGCATCATATTGCATACATCCTTGCATTAACAAGAGTACTTAGGATTTATTTAATTGTCCTACTTTATCATTACTGTTTGATTGAACTGATAACATGTTAACCAGTGCCTTATTGTTGCACTGAGTTGATCACTCACTCCCACGTTTCTGGGGCGGTGTTAAACACCCACCAGACTTTGTCTTAGGCTCTGATGTTGCAGATGTGGATGCGACTTCTGAGGCAGAGCGGGAGCTGGATGATGATGAGGCTGCCTTCTCCTATATGCAGTTTTCAGACGGGTTCTAGCGAGCCTCGGTCTGATGTGCGGGATTATTTTTGGGAAATTAAATGATGTAATTTGATACTTATAATTTTGTTAAATAACACTTTCATACGATCTGACTTGTATATGTACTTCAAGGATTTACACTTGTACACATGTTTCTATAAGTCTTCCGCTAGCTTTATTCACTTATCCCTGAATCATATCTGTGTTTTGGCTTAATCTATTCCATGTTTTATGCACTAATATAGTCAACATACATCCTTCATTAAATATGTTACATAAGTGATGTTTTGGAACTCGGGAGCTGAGTTATGCTCGACCCCCGAATTTCAGGGCGTTACAGTAGGGCTAAACATGTGATGATGCAATTCATATAGGGTTGCTTAGTTATGTGAATATTGTAACCTAAGTATATCTACTAAATACTGTAACCTAAATGTATCTACTAAAGCATGCATGTACTTATAGGATGCTTATAGAGTTACCTTGGTATGTAAACCTGTGACTCAAGTAGGGCTATTAGATTATGTGACCATGTGATGCTAGTTTTACTATTGAATTATGTGTAATTATCATGTGAGTTGGACTACTACATCAACTGATCAGGGGATGGGTGTATGGTGTTCACAACCCCAAGTGTAGGGTCGCGATGTAGTAATAACTTAGTGAGACCGAGGTCAAATCCATAGGGACTAATCTTGTACGCTTCTCAAAATAACTAGAATTAGAACTAGAAGAAGATCTAAATTAGAAATTTGGAATAAAGAGAGTAATTGTGAATAATGTTTAAATTATCAATTGAAAGGTAAGAACTAGGGTGCCAAGGATCCACTTGTAGCTATCAGGATGCTACCTCACTTGATTCAGGAAATGCAACTGGAATCAGAGTCCCATCTTATCCAATTGGAAGAAGAGATAATCAAATCTTTGAACTTTTCATTGATCTAGTCTCATGGAGGATGATTGTAAAGATTTGGAAGGGATTCCATCACTTTACCATGCCCAGGAGATGATGGTGAACAACAGAATTTACCAATCTCACAATCTCAAATAGGAAAAGAAGATCTTCAAAGTTATCACAGTGTCTATTGTAATTTGAGTCACAACAAACCATAGAAAACTAAAATTATTCCTTAAAATCAACTTGAAATCAATGAAGTTCAATATAAACAAGAATCAAAACAAGATAAACATCCTAATCACGCTACAAGCTTCACCTCTTAGCCCTAGCTAAGAGGTTTAGTTAACCATAGACATGATTAAACCAAAATCTCTCAAACAAAATATGAAAACAAACTAAGGAAGAAGAAGAAAAACTCTTGGCAACGGTTCTCCACCCTTTAGCTCCACTCCTTGAACCCTAGAAGATACATTGAGATGTCCTAGGGACTCCTATTTATAATTGTGAAACACCATCTTACACAACTCCTTGAAATTTCCGCAAACTAACCTTGAAACTGCTTCAAATTTATGCACAAAGTTACGCTTCGGCCGAACCGAAGTTGGGTTCGGTCGGACCGAATTAAGGCTGAAAATTGCACTTTCTCGCTGGACAATTCTGCATGACTTCGGTCAGATCAAAGTTGGCTTTGATCGGACCAAATTAAAGCTAAAAATTCTATGTTGAAAATCTATCAAATTTAGGTTAGACCGAGTCGAGCCGAGGGTCGAGTTGAATTAATTCTAAAAATACAATTTCTTATTGGACTGTTTGGTGCGATTACGGTCGGACCGAAGTTGGCTTAGGTCGAACCAAACTAGCCTGCTTTTCTGCTGTAGACTTTGTAATCTTCTCCAGTCTTTCTTCATCCTTTATACTTAGTTTCCATGGATCTTAAGGTCTTGAAATTTTCAATCTTGGTCTCTTAAGATCCACTCCTTGCTTTGGTGATTCTTGAGCATCAAATCTATGCTTTTGACATTCTTTTCAATACAAGCTCCTAAACTTACCTTGCAATATAAACGTGTATAAAATATACCATTAAGCATTATCATGTTCATAAAACCAAGATATAAATAGGATGAAATATGCAATATTTGACAATCAACATACAGTCACTTAACCATGTGTTAAAAAGAGATATACATGACCACAAATCATGTGATAATGTGATGTATGTAGTATGCTATGTATGGCCACTAACTATATATATGAGATTTATAATGAGTATCTGGGCACTTATCCTATGATTATGTGGCATGTCTAGGGCCATGAAACCATACGAAATTAATTAATTATAAGTGTGGTCATCCCATTATATGATCATATCACGTGTATGGGCACTTAACTATGTGGAATCACAATATATGTGTGGCCATCTAATTGTATGGACTGGTGATCCTTGTGTGGCCACTTAATCACAATGACTGTGAAAATTGTGTGGCTATTTAACTGTATGATCATTTGATGTATGTGCGACCACTTAATCTTGTGACCGTAATGTGCATATAGTCACTCAATCATGCGGTCATGTGATACGTGAATAGCCAATTAACCAAGTTGTGATTTTGTGTAATTGTTTAACCATGTGGTCTTGTAGTGTATATACACTACAACAAAAAGTGGTATACACGGCATTTGCGCTACTCTTTCATCGGCGATATGTAAGACCTACCCGACGGATATCTTACCATATAAAAAAAAAAAAAAAATCCTACTGGCTAGCGTGACTCTCTCCTATTTCCTACCCCTGACTCTCTCTCTCTCTCTCTCTCTCTCTCTCTCTCTCTCTCTTTGCAACTCCACGACTCTCTCTCCTCTCTCTCTCCTCTTTCTCTCTGACAATTGCTTTGGGATCTCTCCACCTGCAGCAACCTGCTTTGGGATCTCACCATAGTATCTAGATCTGCTACTCTCTTGTTTCCTAGGGTTTTAGATCAATTTTCTGTACTTTGCAAGGTTTTTTGACTAGTTATGGTGGGGATTTACTAGATCTAGAACTAGGGTTTAGATTTCAAAAAATTCAAGTGAGAAGATGCTTTTTTCTTTTTCCATTTTTCATCTGTGGATTTCTTGTGTATTTTTCTAGACTTTCTCCCTATCTATCTCTCTCAAAACCCTATTCCTTGACCCTCTGCTGTAGTTCGGTCTTCTGCTGCTCGTGAATCTCAGATTCTCAAGTATGATGTAATGCTTTTCTCTTCTTGTCGTTGCTTCCTGAAATTTAGAATACTTGATTAGGAATATGCTTTGTTGAATACAAATTTCTAATTAGGGATTTGTGTTGTCGAATCCATTTTTAGGGATTTGCATTGTCGAATCCATTTTTAGGGATTTGCATGGTCGAATCCCTAATTTAGAAGTGCTTATTACATCTGCAGATTCTCGAATCAGGGTTGTTAATGGTGTTGATCTAATTCACAAGTTCAAAGGTATTAGCTAAAACCTTCATATATTGTTCCTGTCTGTATCTTGTCCATCATTTTCTTGAAACTGTTTTAAGATTTGAGACAAATCACCAGCAGATAGTCCATTCTGGAAAACAAATCATTCTTCTTCGTAGTAAGTTGTCCCTACCATGAGGATCACCTATCCTGAAAATCAGCCCCATCCACTCAAGACAACCACACTAATAGAAACATTATATATAGCCATTGATAAATAACAAAATACCTGTGCGGTCCATTTGATGAGTGGGCAGGGCTGATTTTTGCATAATGCATTCTTCATGGGGAGACCAATCTATTAAACAGGTTGGATGTAAAATGCACCGAACAAGTTATACAGTGGGTGTAGACATTAACCTGTGGTCCAACCAATTGACTTGAGGCCTTGTAATGTAATTATCATGTCGAATGACATGATTCTTTATTTATTACTTTCAACATGATCACCATCATTTGGAATTTGAAAAGCACAGGAATACATGATTTAGTTGTCCAAACAGACAACTGACAGCATGATATACATTTGTATCCTCTGTTTTGGATTTGTACAAGTAGGTCCTATGCTTAGATGATCCAAACCAAAATCCTCATGGGCAATTTGATATAAGGACCATGCCCTCAACGAACCACAGTACAAGAACATGCATTTCGAGGTCAACTCAGCATAACAGCATGAAATGCAATTTCAGAAGGAAATCCGTTCACAAGGGGTAATGAGGAGAAGAGTTTGTTCTTTATCATCCCCTTTCCTGCTTTCGTTAATTCATCCCACAGTGAAAATGAAAATATTTTAAATGCCACAACTTAGCGGGGACCTTATTTTTCTAGCTTTAAAAAAAAAAAAAAAAAAGGAAAGAGGAAATGAATCATCATTTTCGGCTTTTAATAATACAACAGTATTATGAACTAATTTAGGAGGGTAATATACGCTGGCAAAGTATGAGAGCTTGATATGCGGGAATCCAAAAAATGCAGAGCAAGATCCTAACCACTGGTTCGTGGACACTCGTTTGTTGAAATAGGACCAACAAGTATTTTTCATTTTCTAACAGCATAACAAATGACCACTAATCCAATCTCCCAATAAATAATCAAATAAGAGCGCACAAGTACATCTAAACTGGCAACCATAGTTTTGACAATTTTGATCTAAATTATTTGTACACTGAATTTTTTAAGTGATTCCTAAGTTCCAGCACATCATCCACCACATTGCCAGAGCAACGAGTTTTTCTAATTAATTTATCAACGGCTGGAAGTTATCCATTATCAAAATGTGAGAAAATCTACATTTTGGAGGACTATTTATTGTACATATTTTGTATCAGATGGACATTTATTGATTTAAGTCCAAGCCCTTTTTCTTGGTGTCAATCAACTTGCTATTTGTATTTGCCACTGTACATGTAGCATTCATGCATTGTGTGAGACATCCATATTTGATAGTTAGCACTATTATTATATATAGCTTGATGGTTAGCGCTATTATTTACTTGCAAAGAGTCAGTCGCAACCCAAAAATCAACATTAAAATAGAAAACTGCAATTTATGCAAGTAAAGAGAATCCTTAAAGCTTCACATTGATTTACCCAAGACTTAAAAAAGGACCGTCAACTGATTAACATCCTTTTAGTGGGTATTGCTACAATTCTTTATTTGTTGTTCTGTCATTTTTGGTGCTCAATGGAGAGCAAAACTGAAAGTTGTTGTCCATATGTTAAATTTCCAAACAAATTTCCAAGTTCTATGTTAATTAGTATCTTCTAGAATTTCAGCTGTAGATTTTTTTTTTCCCTTTTTAGATGAAATTCAACATGATCTTCCAAATTATATATCTTTGATTCTTAGAACCAATACAAGCAATCTCTTCCTACATAGCTTTACAAAGTAAGTCAGCGGGTTTCTCTCCATCTATTTGCCAGGTATTATTTATCAATCTCTTCCATAAATAATTGATCTTGCTTAATTTATATTTTTGTCGCTTCATTTATATGTTTTCCTAGAGGCTCAACTTGTAACTTCTCAGAACCCGCTCTACCGTAAGATATTACAATGTATGACGGTTCCCAGTAGGTTAAGTTACAAGTTATTATATAGAATTGGTTGGATGTCTTTTATTTTTGTAAATGTTGTTAATAGTTAGTTGGATGATGAATGATACTTGTGATTGTGAATGACAACAGACAACTTATTTTATATATATATATATATATATATATATATATATATATATATATATATGTTATCTTTGGAGGATTTATTTTTTAAGGGGATATGATATTCTTGTAGCCTATGGTATGGTGCCCCAATATTGCTCATATGTTACTAGTATGTAGTAGATATTACCAGGTTAATTTATCAAAACAAAATTCATTTTTTTAGTTTAAAATTCATTTTGTTATTATTTAGCTAGATGATGAATGTCAATTGTGATTGATTATGTAATTGTTTAAGTATAGGACAATCAGTTGCCCATTTGAGAATTTTTATGTGGCCAAGCATAGATAGAGTGTGCTTTTGGAGGCATAAAAATTCTCAAATTATCCCACGTTTGGACAATTCAAGGTTGGATAGATTAGAATGCTTTCGGTTCCCTGAGTTAAATGCACATGCTAGTTCTGCGTTGTATTTGTCCTTTTCTCTCTTGTTACGTTTTTTATATTTATTTCTAATGTCAAATATCCTCACATTATGTGGATACTTGACATGGGAATCAAATACAAGATCAACATATTCGGAAAGACATGGGGAGATGTTGCCAGAATTTCGGTGTGGGCATTTAAATGGGAACCTTCGATGGACAGGTCTATTGGGACCGGGTGCGGATTGCCTATTACCCAGGACAAAGAGATACATCTGTGTCCGGGGTTGTATGGGGTCGACAAATATGTCCGTGACAAATCTACTCCGTCCATCTGTTTTGAAATATCATAATAGGACAAAATTTTAATAATCAGGCGGATCCAAAACTTAGGTGGGCCACATCAACAAAACAGTGGGAACAACAAGGTCCACCGTTGAAACCTGCCCGGAGCTTCCTGGAGCTGACCATGATGTTCATATACCATCCAAACCGTTCATAGAATTATTACCAACTCAGATAAACTGCAGGAATAAATATCATCCTGATACGAAACTTCTGTCACCGCCAAGCGTGCAATCTCCACTATTTCGTATGATTTTTGAATCTGCCTGATTATTTGAATCCTGTACTATTGTGGTCCTTCAAAACAGATGAACGGAGTGGATTTATCACGGACATCTCTATGGGCCCCACACAGCAGACAGACAATCCGCTCCCATAGGGACCAACAGGTTGTACCAATTCCTGTCCATATAACTCTTGGCGGGTTCTCCTAACTGTCCATCGATGGATAGTACGCTTCTTAAATGCGTCACTTCATCAAAGGTGCAACACCCCCAAAGCCCTAGCACAATATCAGGCCGATCTGCTAGTCACGTGGGCCACATGTAAAATACAATTAGCCAGCTAAAAAGGTTGACCAACGGTCCAGATCTAATATGCATGGCATCAATGCAGTGGGTCAGTCTGATGGATGTATGGGATTTTGCACCGATGTGCCAGTCTCAAGAGAGTGTCTGCACTTCTAATTTCCAAAGGCAGAGAAATCAAGGTGGAGAATCTTTGCAAGTGCTCATCAATCTAGACCGTTCAACTGATTTCCTACTTGGTAGTAATAAACTATTAAACAACAGATTGGGTGGTCAGGATCATCCGTTGAATGAGATTTATGTGCTACCTAGACTGTCCAAGAAGTGTCCCACTACTGAACGGCCTAGATGTACAACTCTTCAACGTAGTTCTTCCAAAAAAAAAAATCTAAAACTGCCCCACTTTATCATGCGCATCATACACCTCATCTTACTAGAAAGAGTGGACCACCTGCACATGTCAATGGTTGGGTAGTGATCTGAACCGTTCATCCCTTGGCCTCACCTACTGAAAATATATTGCACTGGCCCCCACCTCCACATTGTCCAATAATGCACCATTCCCATAACATGACAAGGGTCCAGCTCTTGTCCAATCGTTTTTCCCCACCGTTCAATTAGGATAGCCAATATCTCTGGCCGATTCGAACTGACGCGGTTTTCCTGCAAAAGCCTTTCTCATTAAGTTCCTGCGGTGGGATGCTAGGTGGGGCCCACCATAATGTTTGGGAGAAATCCAACCGATTCATCCGTTTTGCTATCTCATTTTAGAACATGCGACCGAAAAATGAGGCGGATCCAAAACTCAAGTGGGCATGCGAGAGGGAAAGGTGGGAAAAGTGTTTCCTACGGTTGAAACTTTCCTGGACTCCACCTTGATGTTTATATGCCATCCAAACCGTTTATGAAGTCATTCCCACTGGGATTAAGTCTAAAAACGAAAAAATTGACCTGATATGAAAATTTTATGGCCATAAAAATATTTCAACGGTGATCATTGAATCCCCACTGTTTCCTCTCGTGCGGCCACCTTGAGTTTTGGATCAACCTAATTTTCGGTCTAATGTCCTAAAATGAGGTCACAAAACGGATTGACGGAGTGGATTTCTTACAAACACCTCGGTGGGTTCCACCTAAGCGTCTCAGCACAGGAACTTACTGCAGGAATTCCTGCATCCGATTCGAACAAAGAGAAATTGAAGGAGCTAAACATGGAATTCGTGCCAACATGCCACATGTGTGCGTGATCCGTTCATTCACCTATTGGGTCCTACCTAGCTAGGCTCTAAAATCGGGTTGGTCCATTCGCCAAGCTGGCCACATTTGTATCAGAAAAATGATGGCCAACGGTCTGTATTCCTTATAAACACGTGGGTCCAGTGACTACATATGATGAGTGAATGGGATTCTGAACACGTGCCACATGAGCACGTGTGCTGCACGAAAACAAGGTTCGGCCCACTTAATCAGCAGTACAGATCATGAGATCATTGTTCCATACATGCAGAGATAATCTGCATAGACAGAATTGGGAATGTCCTCACAGGAAGCTAATCTCAATCTATTTATCCCTTCTTCAAGACCACCGTACGTTCAAGTTGAAAAATGTAACTTGGTGTCAAGAAAAGTTGTAGAGAAGTTTAAGTTACAAAAGGTGACCAAGAAACACAGAATAATTTAGAGAAAAGCTTTTCAACTAATGTAACTATAGATCAATAGAAGAAGCATCAGGAAGAATAAGCTACATGGTGTAACTTTATAAATATTAGAGGAAATTCGCGGAACAATTACAACCAATCATTTACAAATCCAATCAAGCCAAACAAATCTATCAATTTATTTTATTTCAGTTTATCCTAAGAGCAACGATAATCAAGTAATAGTAATTCTCAACCATAGTTTTAGTTGTTATACAAATATATGCTCATATGCTATATTTGTTATTTATCCAATATCATAAAGATCTTTCAAGAGACGCATTCTTGCAGTCGCTCCTAATGATCGATTATGAGTTTTTTCATTTTATTTAATTGCACCGGTATTTTGAAAAGTCATTCCTTAACTACTAATCTAATGGCTAGGTTTGTTTGCTCAAAGTGAAATGGATGGTAGTCACAATTCATAGGAGGGTGCCACGTGATGGTTTGTACACATCAATGTTATACTTTATGTGGATCTTTGACCGACCATTTCCTAAGCCACGAATCTTATGCCTCGGATCAAGTTTTAAATGCACATGCTGCAGCCTTTGCAACGTTTAAAGTGAGTTTCACAAATATCCCTTTACATTTTAAAATATACATCTGAATAACCTCTTTCACTTGGTTCATGATTATACATGTTGCACATGCTGCTATATACTTTTAATATTATCCCTTTACATTTCATAAATATACATGTTGCACATGTTTTTATATACTTTTAATATTATCACTTGTCCCCATGCAGGTTGTTGGAAATGAGAATCCTTCTACTCTTATTTGCTATGCATTAAAGACCATGAATGCTGGTCAAATTATTTCGAAGTTGTGGCACAAGTGATAGTTCTGTGGAAGAATCAATCAGTGCAGTGCTAGGAGCACTTGAGAAGCTGCCTCTAGATGAGAGCTTAATTGCTTCAAGAATTGTGGAAACTGTCAAACATCTCATTGGCAATAGGAGCCTGAAAGTCCAGGAGAGGGCAAGAACTTTGTTTGATAGATGATTTGTTTTTATTTATTAATTTATATTCAAAACCATTTTCAATTCATTGTAATAAATATTATATATAGATATATATATATATATATATATATATATATATATTTATTGTCAAGTAATATAAATTTTGTTTAATATTCAGTTTTATTTGTATGGCATCATTTTTATGTTTCAAATATTTAAAAAATACAGGTTTTGATTGAATTATATATAATAAAAAAAATCACTGGCATGCTAGGGGCTCTCAAATCTATTACAAAAGCTTTTACCAATGCTTGTGTAGAAATTTTGACGGCGCTTTTTCATGAGAAAAAGTGTTCAGAAACCACGTTTACTGGTGCTCGGAGTAACTTTTACTGGCGCTTATTCGCGTCGGGAAAAACAATAACTGCTGGCACTCAGACAAGCGCTGGTAAAACTCACCTAGCGCCGCCAATACTTTTCCCGACATACCCATTCAGCGGCGTTTGGTTAGCGCCGCTATTACAAGTACTGGTGCTTTTAGGGTCTTTTAGCGGCGCTTATGAGCGCCGGTAAAAATCCCATTTCTTATAGTGATATGATCACCTACCTATATGAAATTGTGATAATTCCTAGCCTACTTGATGATGTGGAACTTGTATAGCCACCTAACCATCTGATCTCATGATACTTTTGTGACCATATGATTATGTGGTCCTGTGGCCTACCTTCCCATGAGATCTTGTGATATTGGTAGGGCCATTAAACTATGTGAAATTATGGCATTACTGTGGCCACCAACCCAAGTGAACTTTTGATATATGTGTGGCATCTTATCTAAGTGAACCTATGATATGGGTGTGATTACTTGACCATGTAGACTCGTGATATGTATGAGACCACTTAACAATATGAATTTTCTATATCATATGACCACTCGACCATGTGGAAGTATGATAAAGAGGTGGCCACCTAGCTATGTAAATTGTAGTGTAGTGAGAGCATTTAAGTATGTGATCTTGGATCCTTAGCCATGATGAGTGAAATGATATTTATGTGGCCATTGGACCATGTGAACTTCTGATAATTAAGTGGCAACGGAACTATGCGAACTTATGATAATTGTGTGGCCACTCGAACTTGTAAATCATGTTTATTGTGTATGTTGAGGGTCAAATATTGCATATCAGACCCCAGTTGTTGCCTGGATTTACGAACATGGTACTGCTTAACGGTTTATTTTAATCGTGTTTGTGATGTAAGGAGAATTGACGAGCATAGATTGAAAAGGACGCTAAAGGTATGGATTTGACACTCTGGCATCACCAAGGCAGTGGACGGGACTCCATGGGACCAAGATTGAGGATTTACGCACCAGAGATCAGAGAAATTCTAGCCACTCACTTCAAACAGGCCTGAAAGATGTCCATAATACAAGATCACAGGGTTCCCACCATCTGATCGACTCCAAACTTTATATATGGCCTGATGATTATGAACTAACCGTACACGTCAAATTTCAGTCATTGGATCCCTCTGGAAGTGGCCCAATAGACAGATCAGCCCATAAATTAGTGATTTGGGGCCCGCCTGGTATCTAAAAATGCTTCAATTTTGTTCTCAACGCCTTAAATGGAGTGACACAGCAAATGGATAGAGCAGATGTCTCACGAACATCACAGTGGACCCAACATGTACAGTACGTGTACATAGTGTACACGCACCGGCCGTGCACCGGACGGTCAACCCGGTCAAAGACGGGCTAACTCGGCTTCTTCTTCCGCAGCAACAGCGGACGGACGCTGTCCGTTCATTTTTCAGTAGTGGGGCCCACTACTCATTCGAATCCACGATCTGGACCGTTCATTTGTCCCGTGAGGCAACCAAAACCCATGCCTAGGTGTCCCTTCTCCACCATGCAAGCAAATGTGTGGAGTGCTCATCCAAAACGCAAGATGAATGGTGTAATGTGAAGTTTTGTGGGTCACACCGAAATCAAACTGGACTTGGTCTTCCCGAATGGTTTTTCGTGGGGAACCTATTGGATGGCATGGATTTCTTCACAACCATCAATGTGGGGCCCACCGTCTTTCACAACGCGAAGACGCGGAAGCTCGCAGAAGCTCTGTTTCGCAATAGAGCTTGTGATTTTTATTTGTGGGCCACCATCACGAGCTAGCTCTCCGATCCACACCGTCCATCGTGCAGAGGGCCTCGATCTAGTCAAACACATGTTGATCTTGTGCGTTCATGCACGCACATGTGCTAGCTTCAACGGTCATAAACAGACAGCCCTGCGCCAATTGCAGCGTGATTACTACCTTTGGCCGCGTCAATGACATTTCAAAACTAGCCATCTCCGGTCGAAATCTCGAGGGGAAGCGGGTGAACGAAGTGGATCTCCTGTCTGAGCTCAATAAATGGCCCCACCAAGGTTCAGCCCAAGAATGGCTTGCGTAAGAGGTTTTGCTGCATAAAACCTTCGCATGGAGTGCGGAAATTTCAGCCACCGCCATTGGCACTCGACCTTCCCTGCTGCTTATAAGGGAGCGAAAGAGATTTCGGAGGGG
This sequence comes from Magnolia sinica, assembly GCF_029962835.1. Lineage (NCBI taxonomy): Eukaryota > Viridiplantae > Streptophyta > Magnoliopsida > Magnoliales > Magnoliaceae > Magnolia > Magnolia sinica. The sequence continues at coordinate 98,851,514 of NC_080574.1, read as the reverse complement.
GATTGGCAGGGATCTACGGCTGGACGTGAGCAGAGAGAGAGAGAGAGAGAGAGAGAGAGAGAGAGAGAGAGAGAGTTATTTGGTTTTTCTTTTTCTTTTCTTCTTCTTTTTGTTTATTTTGGATTTAGCCTAATCATGCCCGTGATCGGCTAAACCTCTTAGCTAGGGCTAAGAGGTGAAGCTTGTAGTGAGATGGGAGACTTTATTTTTTTATTTAACTATTAAATTGTGAATTGAGCTTGATTATGGTTTGATTATTAAGGGAATGTTTTTAGTTTTTAATGGTCTGTTGTGACTGAAATTACAATGGGTCTGCGATAGCTTTAAGCATGTTCCTTTCCTTTTATGTTTATGACATCAGGAAGCCATGTTGTTCACCATCGTCTCCTAGGCATGGTCGGATGACGGTACCCTTCCAAACCTTCATAGCATGATGATTGGTTGGTAATTAGTTTAATTTTATTGTTTGCTTTGTCTCCTGGGTATGGTTTGGTGATGGAATCCATTCTAATTCATATACATTTCATCTCTTTAAAATTATATCAGAGAAAGTTCAGTTTAATTTCCATGATTCTTGAAGTAGGCCTAAGATCTCCCTGATCTCTACAAGTGGATCCTCTGAATCCTTAGTTTCCTTTCCCTGAATTCTATAATTTTAGATAATTATTTCTCAATTTACACTCAATTTAGATTTCATCTTAGTCTAGTTCTAATTCTATTTAGTTTCAAATTACGTACAGGTATCAGTCCCTTGGGATTCGACTTCGGTCTCACCGAGTTTATTACTACATCACAACCTTATACTTGGGGAGTGAATAAGTTTTTGGCACCGTTGCCGGGGATTGACGGTTACGTTTTTCTGAAATTAATTAGGTTTAGAATTAGTTTAAAATTTTTACTTGATTTCTAGAACTAACTTCTTTTCCTGTTTTGTAGGATCCTGACATAAACTTCTAAATTGGTAATCCCTTTCTAATTCCTCTACTTTTTATATTTTTAGGAAATAGTTTATTTTTAGAAACTTTCCTCTTTTGTTTTTAGAAACTAGGTTAGTTATTTTCCTTTTTTTTAGAAATTCTTTTTGATTTTAGAAAGTAACTCATCTTTCCTTTATTTTATTTTTATTTTTAGAAACTTTCTAATTTTAGGTCTTATTTTTAGAAACTAACTTTTTATTTTTTAGGCTTTTAAGATAGAAATTTCTAATTCGGTAAGCTCTTTCTCTACTTCCTATTTTTCAGATCTCTTTTAGGAACTTACTTTCTAGTTTAGGACTTTCCTAATTTATTTTTAGAAATTTTCACTTTCTTTTAGGAATTCCTTATTTTAGAAATCAGTTTACTGCTATCTTTCTTTTTAAGGATTTTCTTTTTCTTTTTAGAATCTAACTTATATTGGTTTATTTTGCAGGTTTTTAACTTAGGGACTCCAATTTGGTAACTTCTTTCCAACCCTCTCTTTCTTTTTAGATTTTCTTTTCCTTTCTTAGGATTAGGTTTCGAGTTTGATTGAGGGTTGCGAGTGTTTTATGCCCAAGTGGGCCCGTGACAACACTCGACATCTCTTGACCGAAGGAGGATTAGTTGAGGGGTTAACTATCTATCGCAGGACTAAACACCACTCGAAATCCCCTGAGTTAATTGAAGTGATGGCTGAGAACCAACCTCTTCTACCTCAACCCAGGGTGGAAGACATTCAGGATGAGAATGAAGTGCATTAAGCACCCCCGCCTCATACTTTACAAGATTACTTACAACCAGTGTGGGTGAGTACACCCTTATGCATGGTTTTTTCTGAAAATATAGGACATATGGATATCAAGCCAGGGGTTATCCAACTCCTTCCTAAGTTCCATGGGCTTGAATCTGAAGAACCATATTTACATTTGAAAGAGTTTGATGAGATCATAGCCACTTTATATTTTCAAAATGTGTCTGAGGACACAGTCAGGTTGAGACTCTTTCCTTTTTCCTTAAAGGAGAAGGCTAAGACATAGTTACATTCACTACGTCCTAAATCCATTGGCACATGGAATGATATGTAGAGGGAATTTATAAAGAAATTTTTTTCACATCATAAAATGATTACCCTTAGAAAAGCAATCATGAACTTCACCCAAAAGGAGGATGAAACATTTTACCAATGTTGGGAAAGGTTTAAAGATTTGGTTAGTTCATGCCCACAACACGACTTTGAAACGTGGCGCATTTCAAATTTTTTCTATGATAAACTGACATCTTTCATGCGCCAAATGGTCAAGACAATGTGTAATGGAGAATTCATTAATAAAAATGTCGACGAGGTATGGGATTACCTCGATAGTCTTGCTGAAAAAACACAATCATGGGATTATTACCCAAAATCGAACATCACGTCTAGGCCGACTCAATTAAAGGAGAAAGGTAGATTGTATCTCTTGAAAGTATAAAGTGACTACTCTCATAAGAAAAGTTGAGGCCATGGAAGGAAACAAGGATAAGGTTAATGAAAGTGTTTGCGGCATATGTGATTGCAACATTCATACAACTAAAAATTATCCTACGATACCCGCCTTTCGAGAAGTATTGAATGAACAATCCAATGCCGTAAATAATTATCAAAGACCTTTCAATGGACCAACCTCTAATACGTACAATCCTGGTTGGAAAAATCATCCAAACTTTAGTTGGAGAAATGGACAAACTACTACCCCTCAAGGTTTCTTTAATCAAAATCCAAATCAGGGGAAACCTCAAGAAGAACCGGTTCAAAATTTCATGCAAAAGCTGACCCATGCAATGCGAGACTTTATGCAAAAAATGGGTTCACGTATAACGGTTATAGAAAAGGGGATGCTTCCTACACAACCGCTCCCCAATCCTAAATTGCAGTACAAGATAAGTAATCCCAGCTCTTCAAATCAAATGGAGCACGCTAAATCCATCACCACTCTTAGGAGTGAGAAGATCATTGATAAAACCCTTCCGGTTAGGCCCGAAAAGCCTCAAGAACCGGAAGAGGACAGCAATGATGGATCTAGTGATGCCCCACAAAAATTAGAACCGAAACTTATAGAAAAGTCAGTTGCTCCATTTCCCCAACGGTTGGTCGCACCAAAACCTCTTTCTAACTCTCAGGATATCCTAGAGGTGTTGAAACAAGTGAAGGTCAACATTCCTCTACTTGATGTCGTAAAACAGATACCTTCATATGCCAAATTTCTGAAAAACTTATGCACGACCAAACGACGGCAGAGTATTCAAAAGAAGATCTTCTTGACCGAGAAAGTGAGTGTCATCCTAAAGCAAGATGTGCCACAAAAATTCAAAGATCCCGGTAGCCTAACCATATCATGTGTAATCAGGGACCATCGAATTGATCATGCACTTCTTGACTTAGGAGCGAGCGTTAATCTGATTCCCTACTCGGTATACAAACAGTTAGGTTTGGGTGAATTTAAACCCACCCTAACCACACTACAACTTGTTGATCGCTCTGTTCGTGTACCAAGAGGGATAATTGAGGATGTGTTGGTCCAAGTTGATAGATTTTACTACCTTGTAGATTTTATCATCCTGGACACCGAACCCATCAATAACATGAGCACTCAAATTCCCGTCATTCTTGGTCGCCCATTCCTTGCCACTTCAAACGCAATTATCAATTGCAGGAATGGTGTCATGACTATGTCCTTTGGGAATATGACATTGGAGTCAAACATCTTTTTTAATAACGGCAGAAACTTAGAGGATGATGACGATTTCCACGACATTAATATGATTGACTCTTTAGTGGAAGATACGACACCTCTGACCTTATCCTCTGACCCTTTAGAGACGTGCCTGGCCCACTCCCATGATTTTGATGATGACATGATTAGGGAGACGTGTGCCTTACTTGATACTACACCGATACTTGAAGTTAACCGGTGGAGGCCACAATTTGAAGAGTTGTCCCAAACTGATGTAGTGCCTCTACCATCTAACCTCAAGCCACCGAAGCTTGACCTAAAACCTTTGCCCTCTGATTTGAAATATACCTATTTAGGTCAAGATGAGACATACCCAGTGGTGATCTCTGCCCACCTGGAGAAAGAACAGGAGAGTATGCTCATATCTACTCTCATTGAGCATAAGGGAGCCCTTGGATGGACGATAGCGGACCTCAAGGGAATCAACCCCTCGATTTGTACTTACTGCATTTTTCTTGAGGATAATGCCAAGACCACTCGGCAATTACAACATAGACTAAATCCAAACATGAGAGAAGTGGTTAAGGTCGAGGCTCTTAAACTATTAGATGTGGGTATCATATACCCCATATCCGATAGTCAATGGGTGAGTCCAACTCAGGTGGTTCCTAAAAAGTCCGGGATCACCATCGTAGGCAATGCCAATAATGAACTCGTGCCAACTAGAGTTACTACTGGTTGGAGAATGTACATTGACTACAGGAAGCTGAATACCGCCACGAGGAAGGATCACTTTCCTTTGCCCTTTATTGATCAAATCTTGGAAAGGCTAGCTGGTCATTTCTATTATTGTTTCTTTGACGGGTATTCGAGCTACAATCAGATTGAAATCGCCCCTGAGGATCAGGAAAAGACTACATTTACATGTCCCTACGGCACTTTTGCCTACAGAAGGATGCCATTCGGATTATGTAATGCCCCTACCACCTTTCAGCGATGTATGATGAGTATCTTTTCTAACATGGTGGAAAAATATCTAGAGGTCTTCATGGATGATTTCTCTATTTTCGGTTCATCTTTCAGCGAGTGCTTGGAGAGTCTTAAATGTGTGCTGAGAAGATGTGAAGAAAAGAACTTGGTACTTAATTGGGAGAAGTGTCATTTCATGGTTCATAAGGGAATTATCATTGGACATATTATCTTGTCTAAAGGAATCAATATGGATAAGGCAAAAATCGATCTTATCTCTAACCTACCTCCACCCAAGAACATTAGAGACATGCGATCCTTCTTAGGACACGCAGGATTTTACAGGCGATTCATAAAGGACTTTAGTCTCCTCTCTCGTCTTTTGTGTAATCTACTTCAAAAGGATGCACCATACGAGTGGACTGAGACATGTCAGGAAGCTTTCACTAAGCTTAAGGGCATGTTGACTAGTGCACCCATCATACAAGCACCCGACTGGGGTATTCCTTTTAAACTTATGTGCGACGCGTCTGATTATGCTCTTGGGGCGGTTCTAGGCCAGCGAAAAGATAAAAAACCCTACATTATTCATTATGCGAGTAAGACTCTAAATCCTGCCCAAGTGAACTACTCGACTACGGAAAAGGAACTCTTGGCCATAGTGTTCGCTTTGGACAAATTTCGGTCCTACTTGATTGGATCCAAGATCATTATATACACTGATCACGCGGCGCTCAAGTATCTTCTGTCTAAGAATGATGCTAAGCCCCGCCTGATACGATGGATCCTCCTACTCTAGGAATTTGATTTAGAAATAAAAGATAAAAAGGGAGTAGAGAACGTAGTGGCTGACCATCTTTCTCGCCTTAATCCCTCTGATTCCCTTGAAACGACACATATCAATGACATGTTCCCTAATGAACAATTGTTCAGAGTCTCCTATTTACCTTGGTTCCCTGATATTGCTAATTATCTTGCCATAGGTTCCATACCGACACATTAGACTGCACAAGATAAGAAGAAATTCTTTACCAAGGTACACAACTTTTTCTGGGACGACCCATATTTATTTAAATATTACCCAGACCAAATCTTGAGGAGATGTGTGCCAGATGATGGGCATCAGAGTGTCATCTCCTTTTGTCACTCACAGGCCTATGATGGTCACTTTTTTGCCAAAAAGACCACAGCCAAGATTTTGCAGTGTGGTTTTTACTGGCCCACTATGTTCAGGGACACTCATGAGTTTTGCAAAGCTTGTGAGTGTTGTCAGAAATTGGGAGCGTTGTCCTGTCGAAATATGATGCCCTTGAATCTCATTCTTATCATCGAGGCATTTAATTGCTGGGGCATTGATTTCATGGGACCATTCCCCCAATCTTTTGGAAATCTATATATTTTGCTCGCTGTAGACTATGTCACTAAATGAGTTGAAGCGATTCTGTGTCAGAATAATGACCATCGCACGGTCATTAAATTCCTAAAAGAGAACATCCTTTCCCGATTCGGAACGCCTCGAGCTATCATTAGTGATGGGGGCTCACACTTTTGTAATAGGTCATTCGAGAGTTTAATGAAGAAATATGATATCTCTCATAAGGTGAGCACCCCATATCACCTACAGACAAGTGGGCAAGTTGAGATTTCCAATAGGGAGATCAAACACATTTTGGAGAAAACGGTTAACCCTGACTGTAAGGATTGGTCAATCCGATTGACTGATGCCTTATGGGCTTACCGTACTGCATTTAAAAGTGTACCGTCTTAAACATATGAACTTAAACATACCTGTGTGTGTGTGTGTAGCCATTGGTTATGTGAATTGATGCAATTTTTCTAGCCATTTGACCATGGGACCTTGTAATAGGTGTATGATCACTTAACTACATAAACCTATGTGGCCACAGGACCATGTGAACTTGTGATATGAGTATGGCCACTCCGCATTGTGAACTTGAAATATGTGGGGGCACTTGACCTTGTGACTTGCGATGTTCATGTGACCACTCTACCTTGCAAACTTGTGATATTAGTAATTATAGTATGGTATGGCCATTTGATCCCGTGATCTTAGATGCTTAACTACAGACAGAATATTATGGAGTTATAATATATGCTTGTATGTGACATGTACAATAATTTTGGACTACTTGAGTAAGCGGGCTTTTGGCATCTCTAGTAATACGAGCTTATTAGGCTTATTTATGGGGGGAAAAAAAGTTTTATTGCTAAAACATACTGTTTGGTAAACATCTATTATTAGCACTTAATTTTTTAGAAACAAGTAAAAAAGTTCTTAAATAATAATGAGAGAGTACTTTATTAATAAGAGCTTATTTGGCTTCCACGGGAAAAGGTTTTGAGGTTATAAATTTTTTTTGAAATTTCAAAATTATCTTCGTGGGAATTTCTCTCTCCGTCTCATGGCTTTTCCTCTCCCTCTATCATTGCTTCTCATCTATCTCTCTCCCTCTCCGGTAGCTTTTCCTCTCCCTCTTTCATTACTTCTCCGCTCTCGTCATCCATCATACCTATGTTGTCCCTCTTGCCTGTGCTTTAGTGCCAGGTACAACTTGTTTCTCTCTCTCTCTCTCTCTCTCTCTCTCTCTCTCTCTCTCTCTCTCTCTCTCTCCGGGCTTCCTACTTATTGCTGCGATGGCCATCAGTGGGCCACCATGGCCATGGTGCGGGTGATGGGTTTTTGTCAATGGGAGGAATTATAAAAAAAAACTAGCATGACTTTGTAACAAATGTTGTGTCCTTCACAGAAAAGTCCGGTGAATCCATTTGCATATGCCATGTTGAAGTCATTATTTCTTTGTTAAAGTCATTATTTCTTTTCTTTTTTCCTCCCACTTATGTTAGAATATTAAATATGGTATGGTGACATAGATAAGATTTCTTTACTTGGAGCAACAAACCCATCTTGGTTCATTATCACTTCAGTTCCATGCTATGTTGTGTGGGTGAATAATGACCATCCATTTGGTGGACCCTTCTGTTAATAGCCCATGGTAAAGAACCACACAATTCAAGAACCGTATCCATTTGATCAATAAATTTTTCTGTTTTGAATTTGAACTGTTGATATCTCGATGTCCATTTGAAGGGCACAATACAAAAAGGTAAGACTACATGTCCAATTTCAACTTGTACTACAGGCCATGACCATTAGTGCATACCTAATGATCGGTCCAGATTCATGAACAACCAAGTGCATGGCCAAGCTGAATGAAAATCTCCTTTAGGATCTCAATGAAATCACAAGGTTTTGAAGGATGCTACCAACTCCATTTATTAAAAATGAGTAGAAAGGATATATGTATATATCAAAATATTGGACGTCCAGGAAAGACCTGTTCAGTACTTTGTTCAAAAAATGGGACACCACAAAAATTAGCCAGATCCAAAAATCAAGTGGGCCACACCATCGGCAATAACATACAACCATTAATGAAATCTCTCAATTACATTGTATGGTCCACTTGGATTTTGAAATTCTCTAATTTCATTTAAAGTGCATATAATAAACAATTAGGATGGCACATGAATCCATAATCATACTTTAGTGTTATTTTTAGTTACTAATACTCAGATTGATTTCTTAGTTGGATTAGAACCCTTGGATAAAAGAACTAATGGAAATACTATTATAGGGATGGCTTCCTTTCAAAAAAGTGGGGCGATTTGGGCACCCAAAATGAAGAATTTTTTTATTGATTTATGCATTGAAGAAAGATTAGGGAGTGGGGTCGGTTCCAATCTGAAACCATCTATGTGGGAAAAAAAGTGATGGATGCGTTCAACCAAAAGACAAGAATGACATGTTATCAGAAACAATTTAAGAATCAATGGAATTTAATGAAGAAACAATATCATGCTTGGGTGAAAACTAAAAAAACAAATGGGCATTGGATTCAACCCTATCACCAATGTAGTGACGATGGATGAAGAAATATGGAAGGAGTACTTGAATGTATGATATGATTTTACATATGAGTTGAATATTTTATTGTTGAAATGCATTCAGTTAATATTATTTAATATATATACAAACCCAGATGCACAAGTCTTCGGGAAGAGATGAAATTTTTATTTGAAGCGACAAGTGCTAGAGGGAAGCCATGTGGTGCCCTTCTCGTGGTAGCTTGCCAAATGATACCTTCAGAACATCTCAAGTAATGTCGACCTAAGTATAGATGATGAAACTCTATCACCAATGCTATCGCATACTCAGGTGGATATGTTCACTCCCCAAGTATTGGGTTGTGATGTAGTAATAAACTCGGTGAGACCGAGGTTGAATCCCAAGGGATTGATACCTGTACGTAATCTGAAACTAAATAGAACTAGAACTAGACTAAGATGTAATCTAAATTAAGCAAATATGAGGGAATAATTGTGAATAGATTAATTAAAAACTAATAAAAATAAAGGTAGGAACTAGGGTGCCAAGGATCCACTTGTAGCAATTGGGAAGTTACCTTATATTGATTCAAGGACACAACTGGAATCAGAGTCCCATCCTATCCAGTTGGTAAGAAAAGATTTGTCAGATCTCTGAATGTCTCATGGATCTAATCATCTACAGATACGATTGGTGTAGATTTGGAAGTGATTCCATCACCTAACCATGCCCAGGAGACTATGGCAAACAACAACAATTTACCAATACCATAGCCAATCACAAGAGAATTGTGAAAGTTAGGAAGGGGTTCCGTCACCCAACCATGCCAAGGAGACAATGGTGAACATCAGAGCCTCCTAAGTTCACAATCTCATAATGAAAAGAACATACTCAAAGATATTGCAGATCTACCGTAATTTGAGTCACAATAAACCATTAAAAACTAAAAGTATTCCTTAATAATCAAACTAAAATCCACAAGAGTTCAATAACCATGAATCAAAGCAAAGCTAACAACCCAATTACACTACAAGCTTCACCTCTTAGCCCTAGCTAAGAGGTTTAGCCTATCATAATCATGATCAGACTAAAGTCTCATAAAAACATTAAAAGAAGAAGAAAAACTAAAAGGGAAGAAAGAAGAAGATCTTGGCCGACCACTTTGCCTCCACGGCTGCCCACTTTCCACAGTCCAAGAGATCCCTCTCTCTCCTGTGCTTCACGTCCAGCCCAAGGATGATCCTTTTCACATTCTCTCTCTCTATTTTTATAGGTGCTAGGGGCAGTGGAATCGGTTACACAGCAAGAGTCGGTAGAACCCACACTATTTTCGCATTTTGTAGTGGAATCGAACTGCGCATGCAGCGAAAACGCATGGACAATTGCGTTTGGCCTGATTTTTAGGACAGTGCACGGCTTCACGTTGTAGCCTAGCTCCATGACTAGGGTCGTTTCTTGCTTAACCTTCATCTGGATGGTCCGGATCGACCATCTAAACAACGGTGGTGGTCTACTACTTCCCGAATCGTCTGGAACTTGCGGACGCGCTCCGTGCGCACAGCAGCTGCGCGGAAGGAAAACGGAAACTTCTGTTTCCATGGATGAGGTCGGTGGGGTCCACTTATACTGACTTTATGGTGCATCAAATCCAGTATTAGAGCTTCTGTATTCATGCCTGATCACGGGCTCAAATTTGGAGTGAATCTGTTATTCATATGGGCCACACCATCAATAGACGCAGCAGCATTTTCCTTACTACTATAGTCTTGAACGTGTGCATGGAAGCTTGGAATCGCTTAGGTTGCGGTCGAATTTATTTTCTGAGTGCATTGGATGGTTCGGTTCATGAAAAAGGATGATGGATGGGGCCCACTGGCAAAACCCAATCGCAAGCACGTCCGTCACTAGACGTTTTTGGCACTATTTGGATGTTTTGTACAAAAAATAGGTGAGGCCCACTTCTGATGGTATTCTCGGAGATCTGCTCCGTTCATCCTCTTCTCAGTAACGTATAAGCCCATGAGTCAAAGTATGAAGTAGATCTGAACACTAGGTGGACCACACCATTCACATGTGATGAGTCACTACCCATCGTTGAAGCAAGCCAATTCTCAGTTACGTGCATGGATATGGAGTTCATTATATTTACAAATTTGTCACTCTCCCTTTTAGAAACGTCTATCGTTCATATCTCCCTACTGTATCATTCAAAAGAAGTGAAATTTGACGGGTATCCACCGTTTTTCATGCTCTTTCCATCAGTTCAGTTTGGGTCTGATCTCCCAAGGATGTCCAAGATGCTTTCTTAATGGTTATTGTCTGATTTTATCCATCGGGTCACTTACACACTGATCCAAGGGCTGAATTTTGACGTGTACGGTTAATTTGTGGTCTCTTGGCCATGTATGAAGTTTTAAGCCGAACGGATGGTGAGAACCCCATGATCTTGCATTATGGACAAATTTTGGGCTACTTGAGCTTCAGTTTCTTGATTTTCTCGAATCTCTGGCGTGTAAATCTGTAGATCTCAGTCCCCTGTAGTCCCGTCCATTGCCTTAGTAATTCCTGAGCGTTAAATTCATGCTTTTAACATCCTTTTCGGTCCAGGCTCGTAAATACACCTTGCACCAAAAACAAGATTAAAGCAAGGCATTAAGCATTATTATGTACGTAAAATCAGGTAATAATTAAGGTTTAACATGCAATATTTAACCCTCAACATAACCCTCAACCAGCATTTTGCTAGTCCCGAGCAAAGTATGCGAAAAATAAGTTGAGAATTACAAGACAATTTATATAAACTCAAGTGATTTTTGAAAAATAATTCAGATATGAGAATTCTCAGATTCATGAATGTTGGGTATTACTTTCTCCTGGACTCAAGCGCATGATAAGCTTTATAATCAAGTTTAAAGTATTAATCTATCAATTAGAAAAAATTCTAAACATTAAATTCCATGAGTGTATCATGTAGTCTCGACTTATCATCATTAAGAGATTCAATCATTAATTTACATGATAACATTGATGATTCAAGGAGCATTTAGGACAACCAAAACCTAAAATAGAACTTGCCGTACAGTTCTTCTTTTCATTCTTCCAGCTTTTGAATTTTCCATTAAAAGTAACGCCAAGAAGGGAAATCAAATCCTCACTTATAGGGAGCAAACCTATGGTGAAGACTGTACACTCAACCATTTTCATATATCATCCATGGGAAATCAAATCCTCACTTATAGGGAGCAAACCTATGGTGAAGATCATTCACCAACCTTTTTCAAAGGTATCTGTTTTTTTTTTTTTTAGCTCAGTATTTTCTTTTCTTCAATTGATCATGTCGAGCAAATTTTTCAGGCTGTGGTTCCTTACATGCTTAGTGATTACCAAGTTAATCCTTGAATATCAAACTGAAACCTTAATGTGAAAGCGAGATGTGACATGTAAAATCATGACTTAATCAATGTTTACAACTTCTAATTCTGGATTAACAATTCAAACTTAATTGTAAAATCTGTGAAATCTAACAGATACTGAATTCAAGAGTCATAAATTGCCAACATCACGTATCTTGAAATTCTAAGTGCCCTAGATGGCTATCAAAATCACTTCGAATTCACAAGAAATTCTAGAAAAATTAAAAATTTTCACGATTTTTACTCAAGACCAAGAGAACACTGATTAGGAAACCTAATCTTCCACCCCCAACCTAAAATCTACATTATCCTCAATGTAAAAGAAATAAGCATGCAATGCACATGGGACAATGAAAGTACAAGAGGAGTGATGGAAAGATAGTACCTGGACAAAAGAATCAAGAGGCTTTCCAAATATATCTACGTAAGAGCGGGTCAGCATAAGAGAGAAACCAACAGAAGTAAAATAAAAATAACAAAAATAAAATCCTACCTACACCACTTTCGCAGATGCTCTCGATTGCATTTAGCGTATGCAACAAACCTTTAAACCCCTAGGTTGCCCCTAATGGATGAGTTGTAGTCTCGTGAGGGTTTGCAGCAATGTTACCCACAAACATTGAACTAACTAACTAGAAAAATGAAATGGAATGAAAAGTTGGATTGGCTCCCATGAGCGCTAAGTTTACCGTCTATCTTAAAACAGCATAAAGAAAAATACCCTAGTCCTAAGAAAGCAAGGAAAAATTACTGAGTCAAGCTGCAAGGTTCCTCTTCTGGCCAATATCTTGATAAGTTTCTCAGTAAGTTCCTTAACAGGATCATCCAAAAGCCCTTTTTGCAATAGGCTTGGACGCCTTGGAGCATGACCTTCCAAAGAAACTTATGTACCTCATAAGAAATTTTTCGTTGAAGTGCTAGAGGTATCCATAGCATATACGATTCACTTGTGACAGAAGAAGTTTCATCATTAGTATCCCATAGTGAATCAGAAACTACAGGTAGATAAAGTTTAGAAAACTTCATAAGAAGTAATGTAGTCTCAACACATTCTGAAGTGTCAGACTTCGGTTTAATTTTCAGTTCCTCCTCCCTTAATGGTAAACATTCAGGATCTGTGGAAGAAGGGGTTTCAGAGTAAGGGTTCGCTTGGTCCGTGACAACCACCGAGATAGTGTCATGCAAGGAGTCCACCTTTTCTTGTATCATGAGGTCGTTGGAATCCACAAGGTGTGCCAAGCATGAGTTCAAAGATGTGGAAAAGTCAGCTGGGAGTGACTTGTTTCCTGCATCGAAATCTGTGATGATGAGCCCAAGGATTCCATCATCTTTTGAAGTGGATGGACGCATGCTCTCTTGCTCCAGCCCTACACAGAAAGATAGAGGGTCAGTAGATGAAGTATTGATGTGCAGACTCTATTCATTGATACTATTCAGAAGAGACAGTGAATCGTCAAAATTCAATAGTTCAGATGGTGGCCTCAACTGGGTGGTTTTAAATTCCAGAGTCGTATCGAGTGACTCATCCATCTCCCGAATCATATCGTCATGTAATTCAGGGGAGTGGTCCAAACATGTCTTACAAGAGATAAAAGGGTTGGTTGTAATGAGCTCATCCACTTTTAAATCAAATATGTCAGGTGAGTGGAGTAGCTCATTATGACCACTCACTTCATGTACTTCTTGATCATTGACCTAGACCAAACTTGAGATTAATTCCAAGGGAACTAGGGCTGCACATTTATGATCGTTATCCCAATACTCATCATATTCTAGTTCAGTGCAGTGCACATTTGGGATGGGATCACTTTCCTCGCATTCGATTCCCAGATTGGGTTGAGGTTCACATAAACCAACCTCTCCCTCATCATTGAAATCTAGTGTATCCTGTGAGTGAAGTATATCATCATCATTATATTTGAAAGACACCCTCCACCATTCTTTTAAACAATCATTGAGATCAACTCATCGGGGAATTAAACCGTATGCTCATTAATGGAATCCAACTCCTCATTCCAAATTTCAGATTTCTTCAAAAGCGAGTGAGGATCACTTTCCTCGCATTGTATTTCTGGATTGGATTGTAGTTGGGATGAGCGAGCTTCCTCTATCCTATTGAAGCGTGAATTGAGTGCTTCCATTGCTTTTCTAATTTCAGCAAGACACTCCATGTTATGCTGAAATGAATTCTCTTGGATCGTTTCTGGTTGGTTCTCAAAGGTAAGGTATCTAAGAGAATAATCATTACAACATGTTGTTAGTTCATCTTCCCAGTTTTGATGGTTCCACTGGTTATAGTCATACTGATCATACATGGGAGAACATGATGGTTGATAATAATCCTCATTCTCATAATTATGATCGTATACAGACCTATTAGCCGATGGAGCATAACGTTCTAATCAGTTCTCAATGTCGGTTCTTGATGGAGAAAAATCTTGATATATATGTTGAATTCCAAAACCCTTAGGCATTCCCCAAAACTGCTTATCCATCTTAGCATAGACATGTACCCAAGCTTCCATGGTGAACCTTAATTCTGATTCTAATCCTAGAAGAAAATAAAAAATTCCTATAGCAGTACAGAAAATAAGAGGAGAAGTTAGAAGGATGTTACCAAATGAGAAATTCCTATGTTAAGATCCTACAAAAGAAAACAAAAGAGATTAGTTTCTAAAATAGAAAGTCTAAAGTTAGAAAGTTCCTACAATTGAAATAGAAAGTTAGTTTTTAAAAAGGAAAGTTCCCTAAACCTAGAAGCTAAGTTAGTTTCTAAAAAGAAGACCCAGAATTAGAAAGTTTCTAAAATAGAAAATCTAAATCCAAAATTAAAAAGTTTCTAAAAATAAACTAATTCTTAAAAAGGAAAGTTTCCAAAAATAAAGGAAAGATGAGTTAGTTTCTAAAATTAGAAAGAATTTCTAAAAAGGGAAATAACTAACCTAGTTTCTAAAAACAAAAGAGGAAAGTTTCTAAAAATAAACTAGTTCCTAAAAATAGAAAACTACTAGAATTAGAAAATTTCTAAAACTCAAGCCCTAATTCTAAAAATAGAAAAAGTAGAGGAATTAGAAAAGGATTACCAATTTAGAAGTTTATGTCAGGATCCTACAAAACACGAAACAAGTTAGTTCTAGAAATCAAATAGAAATAAAAATTTAAAACTAAAGTTAGTAAAATCCTAATCTCAAACTAATTCTAAAACTAATTAATTTCAAAGAATCGTAACCGTCAATCCTC
This sequence comes from Magnolia sinica, assembly GCF_029962835.1. Classification (NCBI taxonomy): domain Eukaryota; kingdom Viridiplantae; phylum Streptophyta; class Magnoliopsida; order Magnoliales; family Magnoliaceae; genus Magnolia; species Magnolia sinica. Next base: position 98,836,315 of record NC_080574.1, on the reverse strand, counting down.
GGCAACGGAGCCAAAAACTTGTTCACTCCCCAAGTATAGGGTTGTGATGTAGTAATAAACTCGGTGAGACCGAGGTCGAATCCCAAGGGATTGATACCTGTACGTAATCTGAAACTAAATAGAACTAGAACTAGACTAAGATGTAATCTAAATCAAGCGAATATGAGGGAATAATTGTGAATACATTAATTAAAAACTAATAAAAATAAAGGTAGGAACTAGGGTGCCAAGGATCCACTTGTAGCAATTGGGAAGTTATCTTGTATTGATTCAAGGACACAACTAGAATCAGAGTCCCATCCTATCCAGTTGGTAAGAAGAGATTTGTCAGATCTCTGAATGTCTTATGGATCTAATCATCTACAGATACGATTGGTGTAGATTTGGAAGTGATTCTATCCCCTAACCATGCCCAGGAGACTATGGCAAACAACAGCAATTTACCAATACCATAGCCAATCACAAGAGAATTGTGAAAGTTAGGAAGGGGTTCCGTCACCCAACCATGTCAAGGAGACAATGGTGAACATCAGAGCCTTCTAAGTTCACAATCTCATAATGAAAAGAACATACTCAAAGCTATTGCAGATCTATTGTAATTTGAGTCACAAGAAACCATTAAAAACTAAAAGTATTCCTTAATAATCAAACTAAAATCCACAAGAGTTCAATAACCATGAATCAAAGCAAAGCTAACAACCCAATTACACTACAAGCTTCACCTCTTAGCCCTAACTAAGAGGTTTAGCCTATCATAATCATGATCAGACTAAAGTCTCATAAAAGCATTAAAAGAAGAAGAAAAACTAAAAGGGAAGAAAGAAAAAGATCTTGGCCGACCACTTTGCCTCCACGGTTGCCCACTCTCCACAGTCCAAGAGATCCCTCTCTCCTGTGCTTCACGTCCAGCCCAAAGATGATCCTTCTTACATTCTCTCTCTCTATTTTTATAGGTGCTAAGGGCGGTGGAATCGGTTACACGGCAAGAGTCGGTAGAACCGACACTATTTCCGCAGTTCGCAGTGGAACCGAACTGCCAGCGAAAATGCATGGACAGTTGCGTTCGGCCTGATTTTTAGGACAGTGCACGGCTTCACGTTGTAGCCTAGCTCCATGACTAGGGTCGTTTCTTGCTTAACCTTCATCTGGATGGTCCGGATCGGCCATCTAAACAACGGTGGTGGTCCACTACTTCCTGGATCGTCTGGAACTTGCGGACGCGCTCCGTGCGCACAGCAGCTGCACGGAAGGAAAACGGAAACTTCCGTTTCCATGGATGAGGTCGGTGGGGTCCACTTATACTGACTTTATGGTGCATCAAATCCAGTATTAGAGCTTCTGTATTCATGCCTGATCACAGGCTTAAATTTGGAGTGAATCTGTTATTCATATGGGCCACACCATCAATAGATGCAGCAGCGTTTTCCTTACTACTGCAGTCTTGAACGTGTGCATAGAAGCTTGGAATCGCTCAGGTTGCGGTCGAATTTATCTTCTGAGTGCATTGGATGGTTCGAATCATGAAAAAGGATGATGGATGGGACCCACTGGAAAACCCAATCGCAAGCACGTCCGTCACTGGATATTTTTGGCACTATTTAAATGTTTTGTACAAAAAATAGGTGGGGCCCACTTCTGATGGTATTCTCGGAGATCCGCTCCGTTCATCCTCTTCTCAGTAACGTGTAAGCCCATAAGTCAAAGTATGAAGTAGATCTGAACACTAGGTAGGCCACACCATTCACATGTGATGAGTCACTATCCATCGTTGAAGCAAGCCAATTCTCAATTACGTGCATGGATATGGAGTTCATTATATTTACAAATTTGCCACTCTCCCTTTTAGAAACGTCTATCATTCATTTCTCCCTACTGTATCATCCAAAAGAAGTGAAATTTGACGGGTATCCACCGTTTTTCATGCTCTTTCCATCGGTTCAGTTTGGGTTCTGATCTCCCAAGGATGTCCAAGATGCTTTCTTAATGGTTATTGTTTGATCTTATCCATCGGGTCACTTACACACTGATCCAAGGGCTGAATTTTGACGTGTACGATTAATTTGTGGTCCCTTGGCCATGTATGAAGTTTTGAGCCGAACGGATGGTGGGAACCCCATGATCTTGCATTCTGGACAAATTTTAGGCTACTTGAGCTTCAGTTTCCTGATTTTCTCGGATCTCTGGCGTGTAAATCTGTCTATCTCAATCCCCTGTAGTCCCGTCCATTGCCTTGGTAATTCCTGAGCGTTAAATCCATGCTTTTAACATCCTTTTCGGTCCAGGCTCGTAAATACACCTTACACTAAAAACAAGATTAAAGCAGGGCGTTAAGCATTATCATGTACGTAAAATCAAGTAATAATTAAGGTCTAACATGCAATATTTGACCCTCAATAGGATACAGAAGCCAATAGAGAAGAAGCGGTCAGATTAAAGATCAAATGGTTGAGCTTAGGCATAAACACACGTCCTTTCGGGGAAAATGGAACACAATGATTAGTTTAGTAGACACACAGATAAATTGTGTTATTTGTTCACTTGATACCCTTGACACTACTGAAAGATTATCTATTGTTGATTGTATTGCATCTCTTAAAAAGATGCCAAGGATTGATATTGGGGGTAGTTTATATATGTTTTCTTTAAACTCATTTCAGGTGAAGGAAGATAGAGAGATATGGATATTAGAGGATAATCATTTAACACCCATTGAATGGTTAAAGCTAAATATGGCTAATATTAATGGTCAACTAGGATGATTTTTTAGGACATGGTTTTTTTTTTCTAAGTCGTGAATTATTGATGATTTTTGTTAATCGGAGTTACTGGTTTTTTCATTAGTTAAATCGTTATGAAAATTTATTGGATAATTTTTTGTTCATAACTTATTACAGGATTTATTTATTTTTGAGAAATTATTAGATATTTTCATTAGTTATTAGATGATTTTTGTATATCATTCTTTTTGAATTTGTTGGATGTTTTATATTTATGCAAGTTTGTCAAATGATTCTTATATATCATTCTTGTTAGATCCTTATATATTTATGGAAAGTTGTTAGATGATTTTATATTTAAAAATTTTGTTTGATTGTTTTTAGTAGAAGTTGTTGGGTATTTTTTATGAAAGTTGTTGGATGGTATTATAAGTACTGTCTCCACAAAAAAATGTAAAAGATTATTGAGAGTTCTTCTAGCTCTTTTGCTTATTAAGAATGAAATGCAATTGAACCCAATTAAGGAGCCATAAAGAGTGGCAGTCATTTCTAGACATTATTTTGCTCATGACATACTTACTGGCTATCCTTGAATACATCTGGACTTAACTCTGTATAGAGAAATAGGTGTTCCTCAAAATGTCCTCATTGTCACTACACCAAAATAGTCATTTAGGAACGGTCTAAAACCGTTCCTAAATGAGGCGACGTAGAAAAACAGGAACGGTTCAGAACCGTTTTGGGTACTGTATCAATTTTTAGAAATGGACTTTTAGGAACGGTTTTAAACCATTCTAGTGCCAACGGTCACATTTCAAGCACAATTTTAGAAACGTTTTTGAACGCCTATTAATGTTGCCAATGGTCAGATTTTATGACAGAATTTTAAGAACAATTTTAAACCCCTTTGTTCATTGTATGAGAGAGAGTGGGGCATGTAATCTACTTGTATTATATGCTAGATAAATACACAAATAAAAGAAAAGGACAATAGAATGATTCACACACATAATAATCTTTTCCTTCTTTTCTAATACACATTTCAATTTCAATTCAACATTTCATTTTCAGGCTTCTATAATCCAACAGGCTCCAAAATTGTTAGAAAAGTTAATTTTGTTGACTTCAGCCTTCACACTGTTGCAAGTATTTAAATGAGTATTTTCAACTGTCTTCAGCAGCAAAGATGTGTCCTTCGACATAGAGCACAAGCTGTCAAATAGTTGCTGCAAAAGTAGTAAGAACAACAAAACCATCAGCATCTCGAATTTGAATGGTACAATACAATACAAAAGTCCCAAATTTGCCAAGAAATTTCAAGGCAAAAGTGTACCTTTTGTAGCCACATACATTTATGTGCCAGAACACTTGTTTCACTACCTTGGTCTGAAAAAGAAAGACGGTCAATGATACCTACTTGGTCTAGTAGTATGCTATGAAAAACCTGAGGTATAACCGTTTAAGTATCAATACCTAATTCTTTTAATGAAGATGCATGTTTCTTCAATTTCTTCAGGTGCTCAGCACAGCCATAAGCAACAAATCGCTGATCCCACAGTATTATAATCAGATGGTTGAGGAAAGAAGCTGATCAGTTGGCCTATATCCAGCGATCCACAATGCCAAAAGCTTACTTGTTCTATATCCAAATCTTTGTGGAAATTCAGATGAATCTGATGTGGCTGCTGCACCATTGCCATGCTTTTATAGTACTGATTTGCAATTTCCCAATTTGAATCAAACTTATCATTTGTATGTGAGCACATAAGTGGCTAGAACGAGTAGCAATGACATTTCTAAGGCACAGTCTACTCTGAGGTAGCAATAAATGTTGCACATCATATGCAGGTTGAAGAAACCTGCTACTTGAGCTGGGATTGAACTCTCCGTAAAGAAGGCCAATTTTCAGCTACCAGAACAGATATTGTCAGTAACAGTTATAACAATCTCCAGACAAGATAAAGAACTAAGAACACATACTTTAACAAAAACAGGCGAAAAGAAAATTGTTACATTCACTTTATAGTAATGGACTTCACAAAGTATAAAAGTAATAGGGATCAAATGGAATTCTCAATTGTTGTAGGATTTAATGGCAATTTTCTTTCCTCGTTCTTCTTGGGATCAATGTTATGAATTTAGTGTTCATAAAAAAGTTTGTGAGGCTATTAGACATGATTCAGGAAAAAAAAAAAAACATCATTATTATACAAACTAATGAAATTCATATTACCATTTCTCCTTCCCTTTGAATGATGAAACTTGGTGCATTTCTCCTTCCACTTGTGTTTGCTAACAGCAACAGGGGCTTCCAGAATGAACCATGAAAAAAAAAAGGATAAAAGAGAAGAAGATGATTGATGAACTTACCATGAACGACAGAAGGCCTGCAAGTATGCTGCACATCCGCAACTTAAACATGTCAGCATGTGAAAGTAGTTAAACCAATTACCAAAATCCAAACAAACAGCATTCCAGCAACATAACTGAAACTTAGTTTCACCTTACCTTGCCACAGACCACATTGGGTTCCAAGTCTCTGGATGAACTGAAAGAAGATGAAAAGAAAATTTTCTAGTTATAAGAAACATCACAACTAACTTACAAATATCACACCAATAGATAGTTCAGCTCATTTTGAGATACTACCTAAAAAATGAAGCAAATCCAAGCTCAAATAAACCACACCATAGAAAACAGTAGGGACAACATCCCATGTCAATGAAGAGTATGGATTCTCAACAACTTAATTTGTCTATATCATCTATTGGAGGCCCTGTGCTGATGAAATGCCCTTAGTACATCCTCTTCCTCTTCCAGCCACCAAGGGAATCTCAAGATTCACAATCCTTTGACAAAAATAACTACCTTTTGGAAGTTTCAGGTGTGAATCCCTAACTATGTTTTTATTGTGTGACGCCACATTCCACAAATTTATGCTGCAAGAAAACAACAAAATAGAGAGAAAATCAATACAGTAAAGACTGGCACCTCAACAATCTGTCTTTTGCGAGTTGGTATTCTTTGACACATCATCGTTCTTCAAACTTCCAGCTTCCTGCTGCATGTGGCTCTGCCTAAAGTTAATACAAGCATGCACGAACTCTATGGAGGAAAGAGATAAAATGTCTCCTCCTGATGCACTTTCAGAAGCCTATACACTATTACGGTGTAGCTGAGAGCATTTTCATCATTCTGAAATAAAAATCATAAATTAAATAAAATACCTGCTCTTTGTCTACTTCAGATTGCATATATTTGATTATTCTATCAACACTCCAGTCTGGAATATATAGTTTGAACAGGAAAAGTCAGCAGGAAGAGAATCTCATACTCCTGTACATGATACCTTAAGTAGTGATCTGCTATAGTAATGTGCATAAGCTTGTTTGGTTCAGCTTTACCAAGCCTGTCAATGTAGACAGGTCTTCCTTCTTTATCAACTCCATGGTACCCCTGAGGGTAAAAACACGGGACTTCTTCCAACTCTTCATACTCCTAATTTCGGATTAACATATGATTAATGTCAGAAATAGAAAACGTATTTGTTTATTTCCCATTTGTTCATTCGGTAAACGTATCTTCTCAAGAATGAATCTACTGGTAGATGCTTTCCACCTGTTTTAGGAAACCATAGTAAATTTCTTTTTAGAATATTGTCCCCAGGTTAAACAAAGTTCCAAATTTGTATGAAGTCCTCACATGATTCTTCATATATGTAAACAAAAATAGTTCCTTATATACATATATAGGTAGGTTTGCAATCTCTCACAGAATAAGATTAGAACAGAATCAACTTGCCAAAATTGCTATAAAAGAAAATGTTGATCATGATGGAAGTTTCTTAGTCTCGGAAAGGTCTGCATTTTCATCGATTGTCGCAGCATTTCACAAAATACTTCTACCAAATTATCAATATCAGAAGAATAATGCAATACGGAACTAAAAGATTTTCCTTTTTCTATTGATAACTAAAAATCTTACACAAGACAAGCCCTTCATGATGGAAAAAATGTATATACAGACCTATTCCATTCCAATCCAATAAGGAATCCAGCTTCTGCCAGTGCTGCTAAAAGATATACAGACCTGTTCCATTCCATTCTAATTAATTGTCAAAAGTTGAGACGAGGTTTACCTGTCTTTTCTTTAAATGAGTTGATGGTTTGCAAATAGGTTCCCCATATAATATGTAAAATATGGAACACAAACAGATGCACAAATAAAATCCATTAGAATGACAGGTTGATTGACTGCTTATCAGCTTGTAAGTATCGAAACTGAAAATATGCTCTAGCTGCTGAAGGAGATCAAATAAGTGAAAATAGAAAGAAGTATAAGCATCATCTGCAAACTTTATGAACATGAAAAAGTTCCAGAAGTGCCTTAGGAAGAGCTTCTCGAGTTTCATCAGACATAGTGGCCATCCCAGAGCTCTCCATTCTGTCTAGATGTCCTTTTGCTCTCTGATCAATATTACCAGAAGCAGCACCCCTACCACCAATACTTGGATACAGAGGATTCCTTGGCACTGCTGCCGTACCTTTTCTTCCAACCCCAATAATAGCCTCTGAGATATTCTTTTCACGACTTGACCATGCTTTCTTCTGCACAAGCGCGGCAAAGAAAACAAAAATCATCCCATAAAAATATCAATTGATCAGTGTTATAATAATCGTATATGGAGAATGGCAATTCTCGCCTATGACTAGGTGTCCTATTATAAGGGAAGCAAACAATACCAGGTGTCCTATTCTCCTAGATTTATCAGATCTGCCTATGACTAGAGTAACAAACCTTCAGCATATTGGGCTGATAAGCAAGATTACTGTGGCATGGCTCCAGAATCTGCAAAAAATATTGGCATATTAAAAATCCAAACCTGTGGAAACATCCCATATTACTTCCCTATAAATTAAAGAAAAATATCCAGTAAAACCAGATTACATAAAAAATAAGAAAAGAAAAATGGAACAAATCAATAGAATACTAATAAATAGAATTAAGATGAATTAGCACTAGCACTAGCACATGTAGAGAAGGGCTTTAGCACTAGCACTAGCACTAGCACATGTAAAGAAGGGCTTTACTTGGAAATCTCTGGTGGAGTTGTTACTGCTACTGTTACTGTTACTGCTCAAACTTTTGGTGTAGTGAACCCTGCCTGGTAGCAATTGCACTAGATGTTCTCAAGCCAGGCTAAAGGAGGAGGTTGATGTCATGCGGGCAGTTGGTGGCTGAATTTCCATCAAGCTACCATGAGAATTCCTATGATGATGGTAGTAGAAAATGTGAACAGAAACTACAAGAATAGGTGCGCTCATACCTACAAAACACATGAACTCTAGAGCCTCTTCATCAGTTCCTTTCCTCTCAAAAACTGTTCCATCTTCAAGTTTGCCAGTGTATTTCACTAAGAAGAAGAAAGACGGTGCAATGCTTGTGCATTTTTTTAGAAGAACATCACGAGAGAAGATTCATAAAAAGTAATAATCTCGCGCTACTTCAGGAGAACTGTTGAAGACGATTAAAACAAATGCAATTCCATCTGATCGTTAAGTCTGCATTTTGATGGGTAAGACACAATTCATAGAAGTGTTTTTCCCTGATATTTGAGGCACATGGCTGCAGTTCTTAAGCAAGCATGGGATATCAAGTAACGTGCAGCACATAACTAAGCATGCTAAGATGAATAACATATGACAAAAATATAGAAGCACTGCACAAGTGGATATGATAATAACCTTTTGTAGAGAGCAAGAATATCTTCAGATATAAAACCAGATTTATGGTCTCTCTTGGGTACCTAAATAAAAGAAGAAAACACATTACTCTTACTAAAATATGAAGTACAACATCAGATGATGTTAACAACTTTAAGACTTTTGGTTAAAATGAGAAAGGAGAAGTTGAACTGGATCACATGATTGATTCATGGAAAGGTGTGGTGAATGAAATGTCACTAAACAATCCTCAGCAAGGTGGCCAGGCTTCCGGCATTTCCAACTATAAAGGAAAAATTTATAATTACTATAAGAACGGTTTAACTTGGAATCGGTGTTTTAAATAGCAGTAGCATGATGCGTAGTGCCCAGCCCTCTATGGCATGTAGCGTAAATACGTAGTGTGTAGCGTAAGCTACACGATACTTCTATTTTTAAATTTAAAAATAGGACAAATATAATAAATAGTGAAAAAAAAAGGGAAAAAATATACAAATGCCTAAAAGATGATTCATTTTATCAATTATAAGCATGTTCAAAAAAGTTATTAGTTATCATTTATCAAAAGCCAATCCACATATATAAGCCAAATCAAATAATTATCACATCAACAACTTTCTAAGCAAACCACTTTAATCAATAATGTCTAATTGAAACCACAAGTCACAATTATGAAAAGAAATAAAAATCCCATAAGTTAAAAGTATCAAGTACAATACAAGTGTCACATTCCTCAACATTAGAAACAAAGAAAACGTGAAAAAAATAATAAAAAAATAAAATAGTAAAAATATACATTGTAGCTTACGCTACGGACACTACACGCTATGTAGTTGTAGCGTACGCTACGACCCTTGTAGCGTCCGCTACAAGGGATTTACGCTATTTGGGACGCTACATAGCACTAAGGCCACGCTACGCTACGGGCGCTATTTGAAACACTGCTTGGAATGTTGAGGATGAAGAAATTAATATACATACAAACAATTTTTCCAGTAAAGTAAGTGCAAAAACAAGAATAAACTAGCACTTAAATAAAGTGTTCTCCTCAATAACAGGCCAAGATAGATCTTTGTAAAGTAAAATTTCATGGTAGGCTTTGTTTGGAAACCCTTGGAAGATACATCATGATGATGGAAACAGTCTGACAGAAGGCCCCCATACATGCCACGTAATCCACTGACATGGCATGGATAGAGGACTCCTGACAGAGAATGCCCATTGTCATGATATATCTTCCTAGGGGTTTCCTAACAAAGCCTTGCCAATTTTCAGTAAAGCAAGTGTAAACAAGAATAAACCAGCATATAAATATAAAGAGTCCTTAATTTCATGCCAAGATATATTTTTCCCTGTTCTGTTAGAGAACCAAGCCTACCTTGTCCTATTTAACCTATGGCAGTCAGGTTCACATAAGAAGTTTTGAGCTAGATTGGTAACATCTGCACAAGTTACAACTACAGCATTGGAGACATGCACCCGCCATTGTCCATTTGAGTGCAGTTCACCATCTGATTCCACAATGGGATTTGAAATAGCCCAATATTTCTTAGGCCCAAATAAATGCAAAACTTAAGACCATCCTAAATCACCTGCACTTCAGCCTCTGTGTTACAGATCCTGCCACAGATATTTCCCATTTGATCTCTACCGATGCCACCTTTTCCACCACCCATGTAATTATCAAATGCATAGGCCCTTCTCACAAGCATAACAACATACACCTTACATGCAAAAATCCTCAAAACAATTTATGGCACATGAGAGATTCAGGTTTCACTATTCATTTATGGCACATGGAGAAGCTAGTAGTAGATTTTCATAGCAAGTATTTAAAACATTCAAAATATATACCTGCTACACGTACATTCAGGTCCCATTGTCCGAAGTTGTGTCGGCCCGTGACAAATCCACTCCATACAGGATGATAAAAATCAGGCAGGTCCAAAACTCATGTGGGCCATACACACGAAAAAGCTTGGATTGAACGCCCAACATTGAAAATTTTGTGGGGAGTAATAGATATTTTTTATTAGGATGATATTTGTGCCTACATTTTATTTGAGCGGTAACAACCCTATGAATGGTTTGGATGACATATAAACATCATGGTCAGCTCCAAGAATGTTTCAATGGTGAAAGATACAGTTCCCACTGTTTCGTTTTCTGTGGCCCACCCTATTTCTGGATCTGCCTAATTTTTACATTCCTAAGTTATTTTGGTCTTGCAAAGCCAATAGACGGAGTAGATTTGACACGGGAATCTCTAGGGACCACAGCTTACGACAGCACGGGGCACAGGAATATCTCTGTGGCCGGAGCACAGGCAATCCGCGTCCATGTTCCATTTGAAAGTTTCTACGATAGGCATTCACCCTTCCAACGTTGACTTTCCTTTGGTGTTACCCACCTAAGTAAAGCTGGATTGCAGGATAAAGAAATATAAGTCAATGCATCTAATAGACGGGTTAGATGACCCCACACAGCCAGCCTCATGCATTTGAACTCATGACATCTTACTACTTTGGCTTCAAGGAAATGAATGACATCTGTAGCACTAGTTGTTAGAAAAGCTAATAATAATAATAATAATAAATTAGCAGCACTAAGATTTACCTTCAAAGTCAACACGACAAGAGATAATAATTGTAAACACAAGTGTTGGGAACATCCAAACTTGTATTGACCGATGAAAGAATGCACAAAGAATAGAATGTAATGGAATAATACAAACCCAACGGCTGATCTTTACTGTCTGTGCATAACCCACTGTTGTTCCCACTGACCATCCAATCAATCCATACTGCATTTGGAATTCATACCTGTAATGTTCCCATCTGTATTTCTTAGTTACATTCATCGAAGTGAATAAACAGAGTAGGTATGCCCTATCCGCACAAACACATGGTCTAAAGTGGTATGTGTTGGATCACTGCCTCTAATGAGGTGGATCAATGTTGATTGTTCCCCTCCCATATATCAAGCTAGTCCACTCATGGATGGGCCAAAAAAAAATATGAAAGAAACAGAGATTAAATGTACAACAGTGGTACACGTTATTGGTTGAAGCATTTCTTCAAACAACTAACATGCAGATGTTGGCGGCCATGAACAGCGGCGGATATGGCTGCCTCCGCGATGGTTTCTGCCCAAATTTTGATAATTGAAAGGGGAAGTGAGAGAGACAGAGATGAAGGGAGAGAGATCGAGAGAGTATACCTTCGATTTTCTCGAGAGCGTATGAAGGAGGAGGCAAAGCAGACGCGGAAGCCATTGAGATTGGAAGAGATCTCGATCCAAGAAGATTAGAAATGGCAGGGATTGATTGGGTTCTTCCACACTCACAGACATTTGACTGCCATTAAACCTGAGAGGGAGAGAGTGAAAAAGGTTCAGATCTGGCCGACGCCGATCTCCATTTGAGAGAGAGAGAGAGAGAGAGAGAGAGAGAGAGAGAGAGAGAGAGAGAGACGCGAGACAAGATCGAAGAAAAGGGAAGCAAAGAGGGAGAGGGAGATGGAAATGGATGTGAAGTAGGGTTCGGGAGCTTTTGGAGTAAGAAAGGACTGAAAATGAATTGGTAGTCTGTGGCAGATATAAACCAATGTGCCTCTTGAGCCTTATGGGGTCCACTCAGCGTTTACTAATCGAATCCCTTCCGTTCATCTATTTCAAAATAAGACACTAAAACATAAGAATAACAAATAAGAAGATCCAACACTCAACTGGGACACACCAATAAAATAGTGAAAATAATACGTATACCGTTGAATACTATTTCAAATCAGAAACGGCTCGAGTATGGTGGAATACCGTTTCAAATCAGAAACGGCTTGAAGCCATTTCTGAACCAAAATGGTCACCGTTCTAGTTAAACAATTTTGGTGTAGTGTGTTTAAAGAGAATGGACTACTTAAAGATAGTCCATATATGTGCGTAGAGGAACAATTGGACAAAATTAAAGGAATAGAGTTTTCTAGGATAGATTTCAACATTCCGGGGAAACAATACATCGACACTTCCACGTGGTTCTAGTCACCATGTTGAAATTCTCCACGGAGATCATAAAGCTTACTTCATATCACAAGATTTTGAAATAAATATTGCATGATCCTCAATTTTATCCACATTTTAAGGTGCAATACATATTTTTATTTTTCATACTTTTTGTATTTTACTTAATATTTATTTTTCTTATACATTTAATATGAAATTTAAAAATATTTATATTTTTTAAAGGGTTACATTAGGCCAATAGATGGTTTTAAATGATGTCTTAAATATAGAAATCAACAAGTCTACCAATGGCAGGTTCGATGCCATCGAAGTCCTACTCGATGTCATCATAATAATGCGGAATTTGCCATGTTGATTGTTGGACACTCTGGATGTCCTGCTCGATGCCATCAAAGGTTGTTTAATGCCATTAAAGGATGTTCAATGTCATAGCAAGTCTGCTCGATGCCATCCGAATAATTCAGATTTTCTCATGTTGGTTGTTAGACACTTTCGGTTTTCTGCTCGATACCATCGAAAGATGTTTAATGCCATCGAAGGATGTTCAATGTCATCGAAGGCCTGCTCTATGCAATCGAAAAAATCCAAAAAACACATGTTCAGTCGCTAGAACATTTTGGTGTTTAGTTCAATGACATCAAAGGGGGTTCGATGCCATCGAAGTCCCATCAAAGGTGCCATCGAATAATCGTGTAAACTTACGCAGAGTTGCGTATCTGTGGGATTTTTTTTCGATTCCAATTGTGATTTTCCTAGAGGTTATAAATATGGGTGTAATCGGGATTGGAGTGTATGAAAGAGCTTTCTAATTTGTTCCTAACATTTTCAAGGGCTTGTAAGGGGAGATTCCAAGCTTGTTCGAACAAGTATTCTCTTCATCTCTTGTAATTTCTACTTTCATAGTGCTTTACTATTGCTTGGTGCCGTGATTTTTCCCCGAAGAGTCTTTGTGATTGGACTTGATTGGGCTTTTGCAATACTTTTGCTTGATTCATCTTTATGTGCTTTTGTGGTCCCCCAACAAGTGGTATCAGAGCAAATAATGGGACGCAGGTTGAATTTGAAAGTAGAGTATCAATGGCAACCAATCCTAAGTTCGATGTTGAGAAATACTTCGGGAAAAATAACTTTGAACAATGGAAGTTTAAGATGATTGGCCTGTTAGTTCAACAATGATTGGATGATGCACTACTTAATGAGATCTTGTACAATGTCATGAGAGAGAAAACTACAGCAAGTTTACAATACACCAAAATCCCTATTTAGGAACAGTTGAAAACCATTCTTAAATAAGGCATCGTAAAAAATTAAGGACGGTTGAAACCTGTCACAAATTTTAAATTTAGGAATGGTTGAGAACCATCACAAATTTTCAATTTCGGTATAGTTCTAAGCCTTAAATTCTAAGAATGGTACTTTTACTTATTTAGGAATGGTTTTAAACCTTCCTTATTTAGGAAGGGCTGGTAAAAGCCGTGCAACTACAAACAAAAGATAGTATAAAAAAAAATCAATTGGAACCTGTATTTTTTTTAATATTTGGAACCCGAAGAATGTTGCAGTATAATTAAAAATGAATATTAAATAAATATTGTATGAATTTACAATAAAATATATATAATATTTACAATAATAAGTTGAAAATTATTTGAATAGATTAAAAAAAATCCTCTATGTGGTCCACTCCAAGCTTGCCCAATACAGCTATCTCAAGCTTCTTTGTCCACACATTGTTTCAACCAAGTAACGTTGGTACCCATCTACAACGATTGCTGTCAAAGTCTCCATCTGCAAGTCTAAGAGAACAAACATGTCAAAAAGTAAGGAAAAAAAAACATAGTGTAGATTTTAAAATGAAAGTTTTTAGTTCCCACAAACATACTCCTGTACAAGTCATCAATATCAACTACAAAATCTATTTTCTTTTATATTGAACGAATGAAAAAGGAGATAGAAATCAGAAAACCTTCAAATGGGTAGCAGCCTTGTCCTTGTCAGTAAACACTCCAGTTCACTCCACAACATAATGCAGCGCCAGTCTCAACCTATGAAATCTCTTCAGGGTTCCTTACAATTGGTAAAATAACAGAGATCTCAGCAACCTTGGTTGTCTTTCACATATGCATTCCAATATTTTTTTTAAAAAAACCTTACGAAATACATAAGATGTGAAGTTCAATTACTTGACACCAAAGACAGCAACTGGTTTCTCACCAAAAGGGTCTTGGAATCCTTCACCTTGAGCTCATGATCTTCTATTGCCCATGGATACTATCATACTTAAACATGTAATTCTGCATGCACCACAAGATAGAAAGAAAAGGCACCTTGACATACACACGCATGTTTATTTTATCAGTTACACACACTGATATAAGTTAGCCATATATTTAACAAACCTAACAATTGAATTTTCATAATCCTATCTAAAGAAGGCTTCAAAGCCATGACTCTTCACTATTTCCATTCTCTACTCTTTTGGCATAACATGTGTTGATGCAGTTTTCTGGTAGACCCTCTTAGGTTATCCCTTCAAGACCTGCACAGATGAAAGAAATAGACAAAGGAGACCCTGGCTTGTATAGGAGACCCTCCGATGCCTAAGTCAGGCTATTGGGTCTTTTGTTGGTTAAGATCTTTAAGGAAAAGAGTCACCAGTCAAGTGTTATGATATGTATGTGTACCTTACATTGGCTGGGGGTACCTCTATTTATAGGAGAAGAAAGACAATGTCGTAAGAAGTCTCTCTTGATATGCCGAAGATCATTCGGCATGAGTATCCAGATTCGCCTAGGATCCTCATGAGATTATCATCGTCTGAGGTTCTCAGGATCTAATTTGATCCCCCCAAAGATCTTGGGAGAGATCTTCGAGCCGTTGGAGAGATTCCTGGACTGTCGGTCGGAGAGAAGATCGTGTCAGATATAGTAGACACAAGCAATATTGAGCTTTCTATTGAACCGACATTTGTTTTGTTTTAGAGGTTATCTTGAGCTATGGTTGACCTATGGCCAAGCTATACTCGATCTATAGGTTAGGTCGGCAATTGGCCATTTGTGTGGACTTACAGTTGCATCCTCTTTGAGTGTCCTTACAGTTGCTTTGACCTCCTTGAAGGTCAACCTGTATTCGGACGTAAATGCCCCTTAAGGCTCAAATCCCATTAGGTCCGTGTTGGTTTGTAGAGTTGGTCCATTCCATAAGTCAACCTATGGACTCATCTATTTTTTCTCCCAACAGTAAGCCCCCCTTACTTCTCGAGCCAATCTATAGAGGCTCAGGAAGTAAGCCAAATACAACTTAGGTTGGATTATGTTGTTATAAATGCCAGGTATGGCGACCATCATGGTAATTGAGGCATTTCAGTAATTAAACAAGGCATGGTGTTTCATAATTTGAGGTCACATGGGGCGTTAGGCTGCCGTTTCGGTGACAGACCAACGAGGGCATGACATGTGGCCAATACTCGATATTAGGGTTGAGTAGCACATGGGGTCGCGCCATGTGTCAGGAGGGGGTAGTCGAGGGGATGTCATATGAACCTAGCATTGATGGGTGTACTCAAGCATTGCCACATGGCTTCCCTATATAAGGGAAGCCTTAACCCTTAGTCATTTACATCTGCATTTTTGCCTTCTCCCATTTAGTCGTCTTCCTCAGTGCGAATAGGCGATTTTCGGCGACTATGTTCACCCACGGCCGGGCACCTGTTTCTTCCCCAGTGAGCTTCGAATTTCACTTACCCTCTCCTCCTTTCTTTTTTCCCTTTTAACAATGACTCTTAACATCAATAAAAAGCCACCATGTCGGACTCTTTGAGTTCATGGGAGGGGGCCTCCAGCGGCGACAATGGGGCGAGTAGCCTCCAGGTTATGTCAGACCCACCATCGCCATTGGTGATGATGGTTAATGCCGGATTTCCGGTGTCGTGGGCAATGGAGGGGTCCCCGGCAGAGAGGCCGATCAGGGTAGAACATGGCCACTTCGATGAAGAGTTCACTGGTGAGGAGGGTCCGAGGGGACCTATGCCTTCGACCCTTACTGAGGAGGAGTTAGCTCGAATCAGATTGGGGTATTACATCCCCGAGTCTGTAATCCTTCGGATTCCCTTACCAGACGAGCTTCACAATCAGCCTCTAAAGGAAGCAATCGATGTTTTTCAGGTCGTTCTTCAATGCGGCCTGAGACTCCCTCTGCAAGGTCTGGTCAAACGAGTGCTTGCTTGCCTGAACTTGACCCTGGGATAGATGATTCCCAATGGATGGAGGGCTTTAATCAGCTATGCTGTCATATTGTCCAAGTTAGAGCAGCCTAAGCTTACTGTTGAGGAGTTCCTCCATCTATACCAGCTGAAGTCAAACAAGTTATATCCTAGCTGGTATTATCTCTCTGCTTGGTGGGGGGCTGGATGGGGCTTTATTACCGACCCTCCGTCGTCCAATAAGAATTGGAGGGATAAGTGGTTCTGGTCCTCTGATTGTTAGAAGGTAGCTGATCTATCCTTACCCTTGAATCAATATTGGGTCCCCTCAGCATTCTCCGACCCAGGTCAGTATACTTCAGATGTAGTTATTCTTTAGCTCGTTCTTAGTTGGTCGGTCTTCGTGTTTTCTTGACTTGTTCGTACATGTCTTTTATTATAGTCATCCCTAAGCATCCTCCCCTGCTCGACAGTGGATCTCTCACTTGGATTAGAGGGGTGAAAGCATTGAAGGAGGAGGAAAGATCTTAGAGGGTGCTTCTCCAACCTGAGCTACTCCTCAAGTCGGGCTTAGACCCTACTCTCACCGGTAAGAGCTTCAGTAAGAACTTCGGCCGAGCTTTAGAACTTAGGAATTTTCATAAATTTTCATAATTTGAATTTCTTCATGTTTTGGTGCAGAAATGCCTAAAGCTCATCCTCTGCTAAGGTCAGCTTCCAAGCTCCAAGCACCTTTCTTGGAGGAGTTAGCGGTGCCAAAGAGGAAGAGACAAAATACCTCTTCCAAGAGCAAAGGGAAGGTCAGCCCTTCTTTGCCCGTTATGATGGAGGTTGAAGGGGAGGGAGTGGAGGCAAAGCCCGTCTCTGATGTTGCTGCAACGGTCGAGATGACTGTTCAGGAAGGGGCTTCCCCTACCGAGGTGTAGGGAGCTTCCGAGCTTCCTATGGAGGCCTATTCTTCAAGGGCAGAAGTGGCCAACTGTCCTTCGGCTGGTCCTTCTGGAGCTCAGGAGGAACAAGGTCAAGGCCTCCACCGAGCTATTGAGGATATCCTTCCTTGGGCGGACCGTCACGTGCCCGAGGTGGAATTCCTTGTTCGATTCCTCCGCAGACTCAACCCTCCCGTTCTCAATGACGAGTCTTCTTGGGGTAAGCGCGTCTCCTTAAGTAGTTCAGTCTTTCTTTTTTATTGCTCGACTTTGCCTAACTTTTCTTTATCTTGGTAGCTCACCCCATGTATGCTGAAGGTGCATACCAAGATTACGCAGCTGCGGGGGCAAGTAGGCAAGACTAATTAGAGGCTCACCCGGTCACAAGCTCATGCTTCTTCAGTGGAGGCTGAGTTGAAGGCCGCGAAGAAACTTCTTGAAGAGGCTTCTACGAGGTTGGCTCGACGGGAAGCCAAGCTGGGGGCGAAGCTTGAGGAGGCTGGGGCGAAGCCTAAGGAATCTAGGGTAAAGCTCAGGGAGACTGAGGTGAAGCTCGGGAAACTCAAGGTAGGGACTTAAGTTGCCCTCGCCCAAGCTCAGGAGGATGCTATTAAGGAATATCAGTCCTCCTAGACATTTATGGACGATAGGAATACCCTCTACCAGCAGGGTTACGCGAAGTGTGTCGAAACCATGAAGGAGGCCTTTCCAGAGTTAGATTTCTTTGGTTTCAACAAATCTGAGTCGGGCTTTGATGCGTCTGGCGATGGAGCAGCTCTCGAGAAGCCCCCTGAGGCCTGAAGATGACTTCTCTCTCTTTTCCTTGGCTTTACAATATCTTTCCCTTTTTCTTTTTAACTTTGAATGTAGACAGATGTAAATGTGCCCTTCGAGGCTTTATCAATGAAAACTTGCTTCTTTTTGAAACAATGTCTCTTATTGTAGATTTTTCTAAGTAGATTGCACCCAATTTTGAATAGATGGATAGCACTTAAGTTGAATAGGTCAGATCTTGTAGGTCAGGCATAGGTCAAACCTTGGTCAAATCCGATAGGTCGGAACTTATTCAAACTTTAATTGGACATAATAGATCGACTAGGAATCATGTTGTAACAGAGCTTTATTAGTACTAGCTTGAGGGTGATACAATAAACTTCGCACCGACCTATTAAGGGCAATAGATCTTGAGATGTTCAGCATTTCAGGGATGTGGTAGGCGCTGACCGTCCAGATCCTCCAGTTGGTATGAGCTAAGTCGGCTCCTACTCGTTGCTATGTAGGGTCCTTCCCAGTTTGGGCCTGAAGTCCCTGATCCTGGTTCTTTAGTATTTTGGAAGGTTCTTCGAAGGACTAAGTTGCCAGCTCAGAATCTTCTAACTTTTACCCTGGCATTGTAACAACGCGTCACTTGTTGCTGGCGAATAGCAGTTCAAATCCGAGCTTGCTCTCTCCTTTCTTCGAGAAGGTCGAGACTCAACGCCATTAGTTTGGTATTGATTTGTTCGTCGAATGACTTTGTCCGAGCTGTAGGTAGTCTGATTTCTATTGGAGTGACCTCTTCTGCTCCATATGCTAGGGAAAAGGGTGTTTTCCCATTGGCCGTTTGGGCGATAGCCATGTATGTCCAAAGGACTTTAAGGAGTTCCTCAGCCCATGCTCCCTTGGCATTCTCGAGCTTAGTTTGGAGATGATATTTGATGATTTTGTTGACAGCTTCAACCTATCCATTTGCCTGTGGATGTCGCGGTGAAAAGTAGACATTACGAATTTCAAGATTTTCGCACATCCCTTGAAATTGCTTGTTATGGAATTACTTCCCATTGTCGGAGAGTATGGTTCAAGGAATTCTAAATCTACATATAATGTTCTTTCAGACGAAGTATGTGATCTTTTGCTTGGTTATCTTCGCCAACGGTTCAACTTCAGCCCATTTTGTGAAGTAATTGACTGCTACTATAGTGAACTTGGTCTAACCTTTATCAGTCGAGAGAGGACCAATGATGTCGATTCCCCACTGAGCAAATGGTCATGGTCTGATCATAGGGGTGAGCTCTTCAGGTGGCTATCAGGGTATGTTTGTGAAGCGTTGGCACTTATCACACTTCTGAGCGAATTGTCGAGCACTGGATTGGATGGTCAGCCAATAATAACCTTGTCGGATGTTAAAGCCCGACCTCCGAATGGTTTCCAACAATCCCTTCATGGGTCTCCCTTAGGACGTACTCTGCTTCCTAGGGTCGGAGGCATCTGAGATAGGGGAGATAAAAACCTTTTTTGTAGAGGATGTCATTGAGTATGTTATAATGGGTTGCTTTAGTTCGCAACCTACATGCCTCCGTTCGATCTTCGGGTAATTTGTCCTCTTTGAGATAGTCAATGATTGGATCCATTCAAGTTGATTTCAAACTTACCAAAAGAATTGCGGTGAGGTCAGCCTCCTCGATACTTGGTGTCGTAAGGAACTCGATTAGGACAGAACTCAGAATGTCGTCTTCGTCTACAATGGCTAGTTTTGCTAGCATGTCAGCTTTGGAATTCTCAATCCGAGGGATCAAGGCAACAGTGCATTTTTGAAACTTTCCGATCGATTCTTTGACCTTCTGCAGATAGGTTTTCATGCGTTCCTTCTTGGCCTAGTATGCTTCAATTATTTGATTGACAACCAATTAGGAATCGCTGAAGACCTCAAGGTGCTGAGCTCCCATGTTGGCTGCCAGTTTAAGTCCGACGAGCAAGGCTTCATATTTCGCTGTATTGTTAGAGGCTTGAAATTCGAATCTCTAGGACTATCCCAGTCCCACTTGCCTTAAAGTTGGAGGAGCCATCAACGTAGAGCATCCACTTGGGTGGGTCGGGAAAAGCCTGGGTGTCGGACGCTTTGGCAGATGTTTGGTCGAATGTAACACTTGGGATAAGCTCTAGCCTGGGTAGGTCAGTATTTTGCTCAGGTGTAGGAGTTAGCTCGACAGTGAAGTCAGCCACTACCTGACCTTTGATGGATGCACGAGGCTAATACTTAATGTCGAACTCACTTAACTTGATTGCCACTTAGTCAGTCATCCTAAAGCTTCGGGTTTTTGGAGCACTTAACGTAGTGATTGATCGATTAAGATGATGATGGTACGAGCTTGGAAGTACAGTCGCAAGCATCGAAAGGAAACGACCAAAGCCAATGCTAATTTTTCTAAGGTCGGGTATCTTGTTTCGGCTGAAACTAGGACTTTGTTGACGAGTATACTAGCAATTTCTTTCCCTCATGTTCCCAAATTAAAGTCGAGCTAACCGTTGCATTCAAAACAACCAAGTATAATAGTAAGGACTTTCCCTGCTCAGGTTTGGAGAGCAGTGGTGGCAACCCTAGATATTTCTTGAGCTTTTGGAAGGTTGTTTCACATTCTTCGGTCCAGTCTACCACTTGTTTCCCCTTCAACTATTTGAAGAAGGGGAGACATTTATCTGTAGCTCATGACACGAAGCAATTGAGGGCTGCGATCCTTCCTATAAGTTGTTGAACGTCTTTGGTCATCTTTGGTGACTGCATATCAAGGAGAGCCTTAATCTTCTCGGGGTTTGCTTCAATTGCTCGGTGGCTAACCAAAAAACCATGGAACTTTCCCGAGCTGACCTTGAAGGCACATTTATTCAGATTTTGCTTCATCTGGTACTTGTAAAGGATGAGGAACACTTCATCGAGGTCAGCAACATGGTCTGTAGCTTTAATGTTCTTAACGAGCATATCGTCGACATAAATTTTCATTGTTCGCCCTATCTATTGGGTGAACATTTTGTTGACTAATCGCTGATAAGTTGCACTTACATTTTTCAATCTAAAAGGCATAACTGGGTAACAATAAAGGCCTTTGTCAGTGACAAAGGTGGTTTTTTTTATCATGTGGATGCATTATAATTTGATTATAACCGGAATAAGCATCCATGAAACTGAGTAGCTCGAGCCGAGCGGTGCTGTCGACCAGTTGGTCAATTCGGGGGAGAGAGAAGCTATCTTTGGGACAAGCCTTGTTAAGGTCTGTATAGTCTACACAGACCCACCATTTTCCATTTACTTTTTTCACTAACACAACTTTGTCTATCCAATCTGGATAATAAACTTCCTCAATGAACTCGGCCTTGAGGAGTTTATCGACTTCTTCTCCGATCACCACATATCTTTCAGGACCGAGCACACGGCGCTTCTGTCGAATTGGTTGGTGAGCAAGGTCGACATTCAGGCGGTGCATGATGATCTTGGAGTCGATGCCAGGTATGTCCTCATGAGAACATGCGAAAACATCCATGTAAATTCGGTGGAGAGCTATCATCTTGTCCCGTAGTGGTGCTGTTAGGGACAACCCAATTTGGATAGTTTTAGAAGTGATAGATTCATCCAGTGGGACGGGAACAAGGTCCTCCATGGGGTGGCCTCTTTCTTTGGAGTTGTCATGAGGATGCAGGGACGTGACAGTCATTGTTTGATGTGACACTCTTAGTGTCATTGCATAGCACTACTGAGCGTTATATTGATCACCCTTCACTGACCTAACACCTTGCTCGGTTGGGAATTTCATGGCTAGGTGGTAGGTCGAGACCACAGCTCACAGGGCATTCAAAGACGGTTAGCCAAGGATTGCATTGTAAACAAATGGACAATCTACTACTAAGAAGTCAACCATCATGGTGATTTGGTTTTGTCCGTCTCTGGCCATAAGTGGGAGCTGAATTGCCACCTCGGGTATGACCTTCCCACCAAAGAAACCGAGCAACGGGGTTTTAACAGGTCGAAGTAGAGATTGACCGACTCTTATCTTGTCAAAAGCATGAGTGAAGAGAACATCAGCTAATGATCCGGTGTCGACGAGGATTCGAAACACCTTTCCATTAGCTATGGTCAGGGTGACTACAAGTGCATCATTGTGTGGGTGGTGGATTCCTTGGGCATCTTCTTTAGTGAAGGTCAAGCTATGGGTCTCCATCTTTTGCTCTTTCAGAGGTCTTCCGAAGAGTAGGACTTCATCTTCGAGGTCTTCCGACAAGTTGGACTTCATCTTTGGGACAACCAATACTCCTCGCGTGTACCTTCTGAGCATTATTTGAGTCTCCTCAGCCTCTGTGGCCTCCAAAGATCATGCGGATCTCCTGGTCGGCTCATTGTTCACTGGCTGTCCATCTTTCACCGCGACTCGATCTCCTTTGTGGTTAACATACTCTCCAAGATGGCCACTGCTGATGAGTGCTTCAATCTCTTGTTTTAGGTCAAAATAGTCACTGGTGTTATGCCCATGATCCCGTTGAAAGAGATAGTATTTGATTTTGCTTCTTTTTTTTGGATTAGACTTCATCTTATTTAGCCAATTAAGGAGATGCTTGTCCTGGATCTCCATCAGGACTTGTTCTGGTGTTTTGTTAGGAGGAGTGTAAGTTTTAAACTTACTGTCATGCCGTTTTCTTGAGCGACGATTGTCCCACGATCAATCGTCCTTCCTCTTCCTATTCATATTGGCTGAGCTTGGCTCTACCTTCGTGTGTTGTTCTTTGGTTGGAGGAACCTTGTTCTGGATGGCCTCTCACAGGATACGAGATTCTTTAGCATTAGCGTACTTCTATGACCTGTTCAGTAGTTCGGCCATTGTAGTAGGAGGATTTTTGTACAGTGAGAAGAGGAACTATTGATCTCTCAATCCACTCATGATGGCGTTGAGGGCGAGCTCTTCCGAGTGTTTATGGACCTGCAAGGTTTCCATATTGAACCGTTTGATGTAGTCTTTCAGAAGCTCACCATCTTTCTAAACGACATGAAGGAGGTGGGCTGGTGCTTTGAGCCTCTTCTTTCCTCTGATAAAGTTTGTGACGAAGGCTTTGCTGAGTTAAGAGAATGAACTAATGGAGTTCAGCTTTAACTGCTTGAACCATAATCGAGCAGCTTCAGCCAAAATTAAGGAAAAGGCTCGGCACATGACCGCATCAGAGGTGTCGTGGAGTTCCATGTAGACTCTAAAGGACTCCATATGCTCCGATGGGTCAGTATTCCCTAAGAAGGGAGCGATCTGGGGCAATCAAAATCTATCTGGCAGTTGCACTTGCATGATATCGTCAGTAAATGGGGGGTCAGATTCCTCCATTATGGCCCACATCGATGCGTTAGTTCAGTAGGTCTGCTACATGTCTCCAATCTGATCTCGTAAATTTTTCAGCTCGGCCTCCCAGGGTTCGCCGCTTTCTACTGTAGTTTCTGTTAGGGCTTTGTCACGCCTCTTCCGGTCTAGCTCATGGCATAGGTCAGAAGCGGGCAAGGCCGCAGTCCCCGAGACGTGGGATAGGGCTGGTTTAGCTGAGCCATGTTGTTAGCTCCCAAAAGGTGGTCGGCTCCGCTGAGAGGGTGTGCATGTACAGGAAGGTTGAGGAGGGTTGTAGCTTGTTTGTTTATCCTCCTTGTTGGCTCTCTACACATGTTGTGGTTGTAGTTGTTCTAGCATCTGCTTTATGTAGCCCATATTCTCTCTCAACATTCCGACCTCTTTTTCAAGGGAGTTCAATTGGCCTCCTTTTGTACAAGACCACTGACCTTGTCTCCCGAAACCGAAATTGGCCTGATGCTATGAGGAAGAGCCCCAATGGCTTTTCGGTTGTTCAGGTTGCTCCGGGTGCGGCAGTGTGTGTTCAGGTGCAACTGGAGCTACAACTGGGGAGGATCAAGTTCTCTTCTTCCCCTTCGCCATTGTAGTTTTTTTGGTAAAGCAAGAACGGTTAAAACGTCATTCCCACAGACTGCCAAATTGTTGATGCAGTTTTTCGGTAGACCCACTTTGGTTAACCCTTTAAGACCTGCATAGATGAAAGAAATAGACAAAGTAGACCCTGGCTTGTACAGGGGACCCTCTGATGCCTAAGTCAATCTATTGGGTCTTTTGTAGGTTAGGATCTTAAGGAAAAGAGTCACTAGCCAAGTGTTAGGATGTGTATGCATACCTTACATTGGCTGGGGGTACCTTTATTTATAGGAGAAGGAAGACAATATCGTAAGGAGTCTCTCTTGATATGTCGGAGATCATTCCGCACAAGTATCTAGATTTGCCTAGGATCCTTTCAAGATTATCATCGTCTGAGGTTCTCGGGATTTGATTTGATCGCCTCAAAGATCTTGGGAGAGATCTTCGGGCCATTGGAGAGATTCCTAGAGTGTTGGTCCGAAAGAAGATCATGTCATATATAGTATGAAATTGCGGTAGTGACCGCTTTAGTTGAAGTAGGAATATGCCAATATGTCCTAGAGGGGGTGAATAGGATTTTTTTTATTATTTTATGACAATTTAAAATCCTATCATTCTTATCCTAAGAAAATAGGCATGCATCAGGTTTTCTTCAGAGTAACTCTAATGACTTCCAAGCCTAATAGAGGATCCAATCATAAAACTATTTGAGAGATAAACAAGATGCAAATCAGTTTATGATGGATGTGACTGTGTGTGTGATGTGTGATCTTAGATAGTCAAGTATGAAAGCATTTAAGGAAATCACACAAATAATAGAAGACAATAGCAATCTCAAACATAGTCATTTTTATAGTGGTTCGACTACTTGTCTACTCCACTTTCGGCGGACGCACTCAACCCTTGAGTGTACTGGATCTCACTAAAGGAGGTTTCACAACAAGTTCACCTCAAACTAGAGGTTTTAAATCAGGTTCACCTCTAACCAGTACAACCTACACTTAGGCTGACACAACATGTCTACACGACACACTTTATGCTCCCTTGAGCAAGGGTCAACACACAGCACCCGACTTTTAGGCCACACAAGCCAAGGACCTACACAAGAAACTAAGAGTTTATGCTCTCCAAAGAGCAAGGGTCAACACAAATGTAATGACCCTGGAAAATTTTGTGCTTATCTTTCCCTAAGTAGTTGTTTTGGGGTAATTAGCGCTATACTCGATTGCTTGTGAAATTCGCATCAATCACTTTAAATTCGATCTGCATGACTCTAAACTTGTAGATTAGTTAGTGTTATGTTACTCTGAAATCTGGGATCCATCACTAAATCTAGTTGTTCTGGAGAATTTTTGGAAGTTCTGGATAGGACCTGGACCGCGCGTCGAAAGTCCGATTGCGATGATCTTAGGCTGTTGCGGTCACTATGTTGGGCTTGACCATCACCTCAAAAATCAAGTCCATGTAATGTTCTGGGTCGATTTGATTGAGTCTAGAGTGAAGAGTGTGAGAACGGTTGGAAATTTATTAGGCTTTTATGAAATCTGAGTCGTGTCGCTTGCGCGACGATTTTAAGCAATCTGACCGTTGGATTCTGACCCAATTTTACCCTCCAATCAGGGAAGGTGGCCCAGGCATGTCCTTGTGCTTGTGGACCTGATCGAGATTCTGTGACCATTGAATTGAGTGTGGTCCGCCACGGCTGATCTGAAGAGTTGGTCGGTACGAAAACTCAGCCTGACCAAGATCCATGGTCAGTGAGCTTAAGTCCAACCTTTCGTGGTATTTGGCCCACCAGAAGTGCTTCGTTGGATCGCGAGAGTCAGGTTTTGGTTATACCCTAAGTATACCTTGTCCCTGGGGTTATTTTCATCAAAGTTAAGCCTATTTATAGTCCTTGAAACCCTAGCTCTCTTTTCCATACGAATTTCTCTAACCCTACCTAAGAAGGAGAAAGGAAAAGAGACGGAAAGTGAGAGAGAAGTTTGGTGAATCATCTTAGATTCTTTCCGGTTCTTCTTCATCTTTGAACCTTCACTTTGAATCATTATTCTGACGATTCTGAGTTCATCTTTGGGTAAGTTAACCTAACCCTAATCTGTGTTAGAGCTTAGAATAGTCTTGGTGTTGTTGTATCTCATTTCTATTCTTGCTTTAGGGTATTCTATCGCCGTTGACGAAGACAACTCGTCTGAAATCAGTTCGGTGTTCTTTTCTGGCTTAAGGTGCGGACTTTAAGTGTATGGGTTATGGTTTTCAAGGCTTTCAATGCCAGTTAATGATTTATTCTTTCTATGGATGAGATTTCACATGCCAAATGTTATGTTTATGTTGCGTTCCTGATATGCATGTGATATATTGAGATTTGTGTATTCTGTGTGTATGTATAAAGTACCGTATATGTATAAAATATGCACTTGTGTTTGCCATGATTATTTGTCATGTATGAATGCTAGTTGTGTGTATGATAACTCTTTGGTAAAAGGAATTGTCCAAATGCATATATTTCAACATACGTCATGTATGTTGGGTTGTGTATTCTAAGTGTTTATAGAAATGCCTGAATGATCTAAAGTGTGATGTTTCAGTCTAGTATGGGCGTTGAGAAGCGATTCTCAAACTCTCCCACTAGTGTGCATGATTTCCTTCTTGCTAGTTATATTCCTTGTTATTTAAATTCAAGTCTTACTTATGCTTACATTCATGTTAAGTTGATATTCTTCAAATGCTTGTGTACCACATGAGTGAAGTTGTTGTTCCATTACTGTTCTACATTTAATACGAATATCTATTGTAGGGTAATGTGTTTGGGACTATGAATAGTCCAGGAAATTGGTAATCTGCCTTAAGGTTGTGGCTGAGATCGCTTTCGCCACAAAGGACGTGATTAGACGAACCCGAGTCGTATTAGAGTTGTCGGCAGTGGTTTGGCCACGCGGAGTGTTTGCGCACTCTATGTCGCTCAACTCAACGTGCGCTCGTGCTAGTCGAGTCCGTCAAGTAACCCGATTATCCGATGTATGTTCACCATGTATGGACGCTACTGCTTGAATCTAGGGTACCGAACTTACCAATGAAATCCTATTAACCATGGTACCTTGATCCGTAAAGACTCATGAGCCGGACATGGTGGTATGGGACATAATGGTCAAGCTGTCGGCCTACGCTAGGGTGACGAGCCTCCCCGTAGTGACCAGTGAGCAACCAAACTCGTGAGCCGATTATGGTGGTATGGGACACTATATTCGTGCTGTCGGCCTACATTGATTGGTGACGAGCCCTTTGTAGTGACCTCCAGTATGCCTGGATACTGCATTGAGGTGACGAGCCTTAGTGTAGTAGCGAAGGTGTGATAGGCGTGCATTGATTGGTGATGAGCCCTTTACTACGACCTCAAACCATATGATCGTATGAGATGTCTAGGACTGACGACCCTAGAATGGATCACTGTTTGGATGGTGATATGAGGAAGGTACTTTAGCTTCCCAATCTTGCTGTATGAAAAGGACTAATAACAACTTGGTAATCATATCCATGCACCGCATTTGCATGTGCTTTGTAGATGTGGCGCACTTTGAGGTGGTGTTATACGTAACGTAAGATGAAGACGTTGAGGGTGTACGCGTGAGGGCACGTATCATTTTGCATACATCCTTGCATTAACAAGAGTACTTAGGACTTGTTTAATTGTTCGACTTTATCATTACTGCTTGATTGAATTGATAACATGTTAACCTGTGCTTTATTGTTCCACTGAGTTGATCACTCACTCCCACATTCTGAGGCGGTGTTAAACACCCACCAGACTCTGTCTTAGGTTCTGATGTTGCAGATGTTGATGCGACTTCTGAGGTAGAGCGGGAGATGGATGATGATGAGGCTGCTTTCTCTTATATGCAATTTTTAGACGGGTTCTAGCGAGCTTGTTCTGATGCGCGGGACTCTGGGATTATTTTTGGGAATTAAATGATGTAACTTGATACTTGTAATTTTGATAGCCACACTTTCATCACAACCTGGTTTGTGTATATACTTCAGGGATTAACACTTGTACACATATATTTCTATAAGTCTTCCGCTTGCTTTATTCACTTATCCCTAAATTATATCTGTGTTTTGGCTTAATCTATTCCATGTTTTATGCACTAATACAGACAACATACATCCATCATTAAATATGTTGCATAAGTGATGTTTTGGAACTCGGGAGCTGAGTTATGCTCGACCCCTGAATTTCAAGGCATTGCAATAAAGCACTCCCACGTACACTCCCGTCAGAGGCCTCCTATGAGGACTTGCAAGGGGTGAGAAACACCTTAGATCCAATCCTACAAAGGAATGATCACAAGGGTCCTCTGGACTCTAATAACTTACAGATAAGTAGATGAGCCCCATGTAGCACATTGATGAAGACCTCCTCCTTTGGTGACGAAGAATCTTCAGCTCCCTTGAACCGCAACTCAGAAGGTGTACCAATACAAGGCGACAGGTTGGGTCAAGGTAATTATGGTGGAATCCTACTCTATTAAATGTTTTCCTATAGAGGAGATAGAGTGATTCCAATCATCTATGCATTCAAGGCATCCTAACTTAATGATTTGCCATTAAGGTGGTAGTTGTAGGATCCTTGAATGTGGAAGTTCATTCCCCAATCAACTCTATTGAATGTCAATGATGAGGGTGGATTGGAGGATGAACGTCCATGAGAGAAAAGGCTTAGGGTATATGATCTAGGGTTAAACACTCAAAAGCACTCTTTACTTTCTCTATCCAACAACGAAGGTCAAGCTCTCATTAAATAGGCAAAAGGCTCTAACGGATATAAAATGGTCACATTTTTTATAGAGTTCGATCTAATCAAGCAAGGTCGATATCATCGAGTGTATACTCTCGATAACATCAACTGGCTGCTCGATGACACGAACTCAGCTGTCAAATGCTTTTGAAACCTTTTGCCAATTGGTCGAGGAAATTGAACTAACGTCGATGTCATCGGATTTCAAACTCCGATTTCATCGACACGAGGTTCAATTCCTTGACATTTGAAAATGTGAGAGCACTTACCTTTGAATTATTTCAAGTATATGATATGATCGAGCATCACTCGATATCATCGAAATTTGAATATCGATGATATCGAGGGCAGTGTCGATTCATCGATAATTCCGAGGAATTTTCTTAAAAGCTTGTTGGACAGTTTATGTCCACTTTCGATGACATTGACCCTGCCTTGATATGATTGATATTTGAATATCAATTTTATCGAGTGACTCTCGATCCAAGAAAAATAACCTGAGAAACTTGCTAGATAGAAATGTATCCCAATTCGATATCATCGAAGGGCTTCCACTATCATCGATATTTGAATTCCGAGGATATCGAGGAGTTCTTCGATATATCGAGGATTACATGATTTGCCTTAGCAAAACTTTGGACACAACTGACCCGATGTCAATTTTATCGAGTTGACTCGATGGACTCGAGATTCAAATTTTGATGATATCGAACTGTCTATCGATACATCGATAATTTAGTCCAGAGATTTTTGTGGTTACTAGACATCTTATGTCCTCATTTCAATAACATCGAGTAAGCTTTCGAGGACATCGACAATAGGGTTCGATTCCATTGAACCACTTGTCAATAAATCGACAAAGGTAGAAAACTTAAGAATTTTCCTGAATTTGAAAAAAGTTTCTAACCAAAAACCTTAGGGTGTTCTATTCAATTTTTGTGGTTTATTTACCTGGTGTTTTGGGACATAGGATATGAGGCTAAGATTTACTTATGGCGAGTTTGGGCACACATCCAGTTGAGGCAGACGCTTGATCAATCTTCCTATGGGGTTCCTTTGTCTGGTTGACTCAACAAACACTCTAATTGACAAACCAAGGCACTTTCATAGTAGACGCAAGCAATATTGAGCTTTCTGTTGAACCAGCATTTGTGTTGTTTTAGAGGTTATCCTGAGGTATGGTTGACCTATAGCCGAGCTATGGCTGACCTATAGGTTAGGTCGGCAATTGGCCATTTGCGTGGACTTACTGTTGCATCCTCTTTTAGTGTCCTTACAGTTGCTTTGACCTCCTTGAATGTCAACCTGTATTCGGACGTAGATGCCCCTTAAGGCTCAAATCCCATTAGGTCTGTGCTTGTTTGTAGAGTTGGTCCATTCCATAAGTCGACCTATGGACTCATCTATTTTTTCTCCCAACATGTACTATCAATTATAAAAACATCTTAAACTTGTGGTTTGCATTGTGGTTGCTTTTTGTAGTTGTAGATGATTTCCTTGAAGATAAGGCTTAATTGAGAAATATGTAAGTGGTAATGTCAACTCAGAAAGGATGGAAGAAAACTGTAAAAGATAAACAGAAATTATTATGAAAAATAAAACATAAATTTCACAAGTGTGTAAACAGACCTTGGCAACCCCATAGACACTGCACATGATAAGTTGGTCTATATGTCTATTGAAGAAAAGAGTAGTCTGTTGATTAAGGATTTGTTGCATCAGACAATAAACACTCTCCCTGACTTGAAAACACAATTTTAGTGTTTCACATAAGTTCTTGATTCTGTTAGCAGCTAACCTTGCAATCTATGAAAACAAAATAAGGTCAGAGTGTGTAAAGAAAATAGATAAAGATGTGGGTGTGTGTGCTTGTAGACTGGAGAAGGAGAGGGAGATCAACAAGCAACAATCAAAAGTTAAGCACAAGATCAAATCATAGACCATAAGCAAAATCTGAGAATATTAGTAGCTACAAGAATTTGAGAGTATCAGATGTAATTGGTAATCATTAAATGGACTCTAAAATGAAAATTAATGAATAAAACACATTGAAAGAATAAATTTTCATTAGTCGGAGGTTAAAACTTACAATTTCCCAAACAATCTTAATTTGAGGCCCTACCCCATCTAAAGATGGGCCCATGATTTGAGTTTGGATCAGTACATGTATGCTGCATATATACTAGCTACCCACATGCATATGGATAATCATTTGCCATCCTCTTCCAAAGCATCAATGAATTTGACTCTTCACCATATGGACTAGTAGACTATAAGTTTACTTTAAATGGAAGAAAATACCTTTAAAAAAATAAAGAAACATTCTAGTCTCATCATGAAATTTTTTTAGCAAGCACATATCCAGCATTTATTTTTTTTCTATTTTTGTTTGTTTGTAGTTTTACCTTTCCTATCTAAGGTGGCTTCTTCAATTTGGTGACGCTATTCTGAATATGTGAGACAGCTCTCCACCATTTCAATGTGTTTACAACATCATCAAGCCTCAGTAGATACTTTTCTTAAGTTAGTAGAAAGGATCTCTGTAAAACAATGCCCATCCATAAATGCATATTCCTTCTTCAAAGCCACAAGTAACTGACAATTTACCCATAATCTCTAAACATAATATTTATAAGACAAATATGAAAAAAAAGAAAAAAAAAAACTCTAAACCACAGGGGCACTTTTGTTTTGTGCTTTGCTATCACCTCCACCATGCAATGTAGTTTGTTTCACCTTCTAAGTTCCAAGTTCCTGCAGCATCTGCTTGATATCTCCTGAAATGTTTATGTCACAAGATGGATCCTCACCCTTCCTTAAATCTAGACAATGAAAGGATAGAAAAAATTATCACGGATATGATAAATAAATTCTTAAGAATGAATTATTTTAAATCACTTTCCTTCATAATCAAGTTTTAAGCTATTTTTGACATGATCAAAATCTATGAGGACCTTGTTATCATGAGCATTTGACAATAAGTTTTCAATGCCAACCATGAGGATAAGGTTGTTGTTCATGGGCCATTCTCGAGTTTGGACAAGTTATTGCAATCATTCGAGTACGTTCATATCAATTCCAAACCTGCACTATGAGAGATTATTTCCCTATATGACAAGTTTATAGGTCGAAAGCAATCAATCTGAAAAGAATTTCTTTTTTTAATCATCTCCTGATTGGTAAGCTAGATGTGTGCTCTAGTATCTTGCTTGCATTTCTAAAGAATTTCTACAACTATTTATCCTTCCTAGAATCATGTTAACTCTAAGCTTGACATTATAGCTAGGAACTTTGAAACATGCATCTAGATATGAGTTTTATTCCGACGCCTATTAGAATGATTGGTTTTCCTATCACATAAAATGTAATAAACTTAGTGCTTACCTTCTCTTTAAAAATAAATTTATTTTTTTAAAATACCAGTTCTACTCAACTTATTGCAAAAATACATTCTGAGTTCAAGTTTTGGCAATCCTCTAGAATTTCAATTATCATTTCAATCCTACATCTCCTGTGAAGCAATTGGTTCTGCTTGCAAACTTGTTCACTTGCTAAGTGCGAAAATGCATCTACTGTGAAATCTATAAGAACACCACCAACACTACTTTGAAATCTATAAACTACATAAAACTAAAATTACTCACTAACCCTTGTGAAGAAAGAAAAAGAAAAACAGATAGGATATTGATAGGACAATTCTATTAGAGGACCATGAGGTGTAAGAGATAAGCCTTTCCAATCACATTTCCTTCCATGTTATCTTAAGTAGTGCAAAAAAGAAGAATACCACTAAGAGACTTTCCTAGTTAAAAAACATCAAACAAGCATAAATTTCTAAACATGGTGTCCTTGGAATACATTAACTGGTGCAACATGCTTCTAAAAAGTATATTGATGACCCTGTTCAACATTGCAATCCAACAAATATGAATAAAAAAATCCAATTGAGCACTTAAATAACTAAGTGAGCCCATTAATAGCTAGAATTTTCCAATCAGTTACCGTTAAGTTGTTCTGAAATATGGTGGCAAATATCTTGAACAGAATTCATCATCTCCACTTAAAGAAAACTTCTCCACATAAATTCAATAGCACCCAATGTGAAAGTTTCAAGTTACTTGCAAGAAAACAAGACATTGCGGAAAGCATTGCGAATTTACCTCAAGATCATCCGCCTGGCTCTCTTTTTCTTCTTCTTCTTTTTCAACATCATCATCATCATCACTATCATCATTGTCCATTTCTTCTCCACTACTTGAAGAGGAGGAATCTTCACTCTCAGGGGACTCTGAAATGCTGCAAACTTTGCCATCCCCCTGACTCACTATTTCACCAATCTCCACAATGTTTTCATTAGTAACACCTTTCACTATGTATGATCTAAGCTTTGAACCTGTGTAAAATCCGAATCAACTAAAAAATCAAAAGTAAATATCTGATCTTCAACCGACAATGAATTTGAAATGATAGAAATGATAAAAATTACTGTTGAACAAAAGCATGTCGTAGATGTAAGAAAATCCGAACTACTATGACTAATTGTAAGTGAAAATGGTTAAAGAGGTCTCACACACAACTAGTTGCTGAACAAAAGCATGAAGTAGATGTAAGAAATTCATAGGAAACACCATAAGAGATCTTTATATGAATACAACGAAAAAGAAACGCTTTGTAAGACAACAAGCACCCAAATGAGAATTGATCCAATTACACAAAATCAAAACCAAAAAGGGAAATCTTTCTTCAAATGCAATAGAAATCAAGTGAATCTCCATTATACAAAGAAAACCCATATGCAGAAAGTGATAATTCAGAGTTAGAATTTGAATGGGCTTGGGACCAGTGATTGTTGGACCTCCATCAAAGCCACTACCAAGGGCTCCATCACTAAATATAGGTGGGTCCCACAAGTATGTTAGTGTTACCTTTGATCCATATGGAACTGGAGAAGCATAATATCCTGGGGAAGCCAAGGGTTGTGAAACCTAGTGAAACCATAGAAACTAACTCCTGAAGATTTATGTGGATCAACATTTTTCACATCGAATTTAGTCAATGGCAATAAATGATTGAGTATAGTTCAAGAATCATTGATGCAGGGTAATGTGGCAAGAAGTCCCACTTACGAAAGCACTAGTAGTGATGTGCAAAGGTGTCATTATATAAACATGGCAAAAAGGTTACACATAAAGGGATTACCTTCTAAAATGAATCCCACAAGCATAAGCCATGCATTAAGAGCCTTAATTTCATGGAAAAATAATTCAATGGACAGGGCAAAACAACAAAAACATAACAGATACATGGATAAAATTTATATCCACTATGCTTGCGTGAGCAATGCATGTATGCTCAACCTGCTTTAGGCAGCATATGACTCTAACATTGACCAGTTCTCCATCATCATCATCACTATCACCACCATCATCATCTTAGCCTTCTCCAACCAATTTGGTGTCACATTTTAAGAGGAAGATGTTGCAGTAGTTTTATGATTGCAAGCAGAGAAATTCAAATGGCCTAGGGGATAAAATTGGAGAAAAAAATTGATGAGAACTAAAAAAAAAAAAAAACTTGCCTCCTTTTCAGCAGCACCAGCTTTACAAGCAGCAATTGACACAGCTAATATAGAATTTTCACCAAGTTCCCCCTGCATCCCGAAATGTTGTAATCCAGATATTATAACTGATTAATTGGGAATGTAATGATTTTCAATTTACCAAAAAAGAAAAGAAGATTTTCTTTGCATTGGTATATCTATATCATCAAATACATCAAGTGGACTAAAGCATATTGAAAGAAGATACACAGACCATAAAGATTTTCAATCTGCCTCCATATAATGTTCACAATATCCAACTGATTCCATATCAATCAAGTAAAAGACTTCCCATATCTGATATCCACCACATCAAACTACCATAACAAAAGCAGCATTTTCTTCTAAATAATTGCAATTTTGAACTATTTTCTTTTTAGAAAACTTCCAAAATTGTGACTAAGCAGAAAAATTTCATGCACAAAGCGATGTGGAGGGTGTGGGACCTGGCAAACTCTGGATTAGGATACCCTAACCACTCACACAAAGCAGTAGGAATTCAAGAGAAACATCGATAACACATGTCTGTAAGTTTAAGTAAAGCTACTATATTCAGGTATGCATTTACAAAAAAATGGTGAAGGACAAAGCAAACAACAAACAAGTAAATGTGGTTCTTAAGAACTTATAATAGTTCACTGCATGCATATTGAATAAGTTGACTCAAAAAATTATTCCATCCTAAGATTGTTGATTTTGCTTTTCTTTCCTTTTATTTTCTTTTCACCCCTCTTTTGTTGGCTTCTTTGCCAATTGAAAGCAACAAGGCATGCATCAAATAGAAAAACAAGGGACTTGAAACAAACCAATAACTGTGCTTAAGAATGGGACAGTGAGACTACTTCTTGATTATTTCAAATTAGTTACTAGCATTATTCATTTACAAATTTAAAGAACTAATCACCTACAACATTTAGGCATTTTCTAATGCCCATAAATAGAGAGTCGTAAAAATTAAAGGAAAATTGAATTGGTGGTTATATTTATAAACGCTTTTAATCCATAAATGATCAAACTAATTTTTTATACATAATTTAAATAGGCTCATAAAATCAAACAATTGAAAAACTAAACTGCATTTTAGCATACCCATAGTCAAGAAAAACCAAATAGTCAAGCTGCAAAGATCATCTCACAGGCAATAACAACCATATCAAGCAACATATGTATGGAAGAAAATCTGGATCCACACCAATCCATATATAAGAACAGTTAAAAGAGAAAAACAGATCAAACCTACCTTGGCTTGAATTCTCGGATCTCAACAAGTTCTTTGCCTAAGAAATCCATCCACTGCACTCTCCCCTTCTCGACCTCTTTTGGATCTGATCCTGACAACTGCTTCTTGAGGCTGCTCTTGGGCAAAAAATCAACATCAACGTCATCCTCTACCTCAAAAAATTCCCCATATACTCTCTCCTTGTCAGCCTCAACCTTCTCCTTCTCATCTCGCAACTGCTCAACAGCTTCAGGAGTAGAAGAGACATGATGGGTATTTTCCAATTTCAATAGGCAAGGAAAGAAAATGGGAAGAGGGGACGATTTACAGAAGAAAATGAAAGAAGGGCAGTGGAACTTGTAAGACAAAACCCTCATCAAAATCCCTTGAATTGGAACTGATCATAACAAGTTCATAAAACCCATCTCATAACCCAACAAAAAAAAAAATCAAAAATCAAAAATTTTATAAAAGGAAAAAAAACAATATTCTTTTCTGGTTAGGATTGAAATGGAAATGATTTAAGTTCCTTGAACTCGAACTAATTAAAAGCAGCTACAAAAATCCAATCTTTCCATTAAAGAAAGGAACCCAACTTCCTGCCTTTGCAAAAAAGGAACCAGCTCCAAATCTACCCTGAAAGAAGTAAAGAACGGAATTATAAAAAAAAAAAAAAAAAACATTTTCAAGGTTAATGCATTAACATTAAAGTGATCAAAAGCAAGTCCACAGTTCACAACATTTAACACACAAAAAAATAAAAAATCAAATTCAAGTCCACAGTTCACAACAACATAAAAGCTAAACCACTTTCCAAATAAGATAAACGGATTAATGCTTTAACATTAAATGACAAAACCACACAAAACAAAATACTACAAATATAAGAAGAATGTTTGTGGTGAATTTTTCTACCCTCATCTAAGAGCTCTCCCGTCCATAATATAGATCTTCTACCTTCTTTACAGCAATCTAGTTCTCCCCAATTTAGGGGTCAGTTACATCAATCTAGATCCCCAATGTAGGGGTCAGTTACATACCTTATTTACGGCAATTTAGATCCCTAAGTTAGGGGTCAGTTACATCAATCTAGATTCAGTTACATACCTTATTTACAGTAATCTAGATCCCTAGTGCCGGGTGCAACACCTATCTCCCTACCGACGTATCGCATGCCTCCATGTGAAATGGAGGAGTTGAGGAGACAGATTGATGATTTGTTAGATTCGGGTTTCATATGACCGAGCGTATCTCCCTGGGGAGCACTTGTGTTGTTTGTAAAGAAGAAAGACGGATCGCTGCAATTGTGTATTGATTATCACAAACTGAATCACATCACCGTCAAGAACAAGTATCCTCTGCCTAGGATAGATGACTTGTTCGACCAGTTGAAAGGGGCATAGTATTTCTCAAAAATTGACCTACAGTCCAGGTATCGTAAGTTGTGCGTCAGAAATGAAGACGTGTAGAAAATAGCATTCAGAACCAGTTTTGGGCACTACGAGTTCCTCGTGATGTCATTTGGGCTTACAAATGCACCGGCCGTGTTCATGGACCTCATGAACCGGGTGTTTCAGCCATATTTATACCGATTCATCATCGTGTTTATAGATGACATTTTGATATACTCCAAGAGTTTTGGGGCACATAGTTTCTAAGGAAGGAATTGCCGTCGACCTTGCCAAGGTGGCCGCGGTACAAGA
The DNA here is from genome assembly GCF_029962835.1 of Magnolia sinica. NCBI lineage: Eukaryota > Viridiplantae > Streptophyta > Magnoliopsida > Magnoliales > Magnoliaceae > Magnolia > Magnolia sinica. The sequence continues at coordinate 98,798,708 of NC_080574.1, read as the reverse complement.
CTGGGAGCGGCCCAGCTCCGTTATTGAAGTGAGGAGTTTTCTTGGACTTGCGGGCTACTATCACCAATTCATTAAAGATTTTTCCAAGATAGCCAGACCATTGTCTTAACTCACTCAAAAGGATCTTAAGTTTGCCTGGAACAAGAAAGCAGGAGCAGGCTTTCAAGAATTAAAGGACAAGCTGATGTCTGCACCCGTGCTAATATTGCTAAGGCAAGGGATCAGATGTACTATATACACCAATGCATCTCGTGTTGGTTTGGGTTGTGTTCTTATACAAAAGGACATAGTGATTGCCTATGAATCGCGACAATTGAGGAAACACGAAGAAAACTACCCCACGCATGACTTGGAATTAACGACAGTCATTTTTGCATTAAAGCTTTGGAGATATTACACCTCTACGGAGAGGAGTTTGAGCTCTTTTGCGATCACAAAAGCCTCAAGTACATCTTTACTCAAAGAGACTTGAATATGAGGCAACAACGTTGGATGGAAACCTTGAAAGACTTCAAGTTTGAGGTCTCTTACCATCCTGGCAAGGCCAACCAGGTGGTCGATGCGTTGAGCCACAAGAAAATAATAGAATTTGCCGCTCCGCTGATGATAAAAGAGTGAAATATGGTAGAGTTTGTGTGAGACTTCGAATAGAAGCTTACATTAAAGGAGCCGTTCGAGAGCGTCACACACATCCACATACAACCACTTATTGATGACTAAATCATTGCGGCTCAGAAAAAAGATGAACTATTGGTGAAAATGAGAGAGCAAGCAAGTAACAGCGAAGAATCCGAATGGAGAGTTGGCTCAGATGGAGATTAACGATATCGTGGCCGCCTATGCGTCCCGAATCTCCATGACTTGAGAAAGAAAATTCTAGAAGCCACTCACAATTCAAAGATGACGATGCATCCGGACAATACAAAGATGTATCGAGATATGAAACATTCATACTGGTGGGATAACATGAAAGCCTATATAGCAGATTATGTATCCCATTGTCTTACATGCCAGCAGGTCAAGGCCGAGCATTGCCAACTTCCTGGTTTACTTCAGCCCATGCCCATAGCTGAATGGAAGTGGAATTTCATATCTATGGATTTCATTTCTGAGTTACCGAATACGAGAAAGGGGCATGACTCCATTTGGGTGATTGTGGACTGATTAACGAAATCGGCCCATTTTCTCTCGATTAGAGTTTCAAACTTAGCAGATGATTTAGCCAAGCTGTACATCAAGGAGATTATACGGCTACATGGAGTTCCTAAGGAGATTGTATCGGATCAAGACACGCAATTCACGTCTATCTTCTGGACTCGAATCCAAGAAGCAATGGGAGTGAAACTGAAGTTCAGTATCGCATTCCACCCACAAACTGATGGGAAAATAGAATGAGTAAATCAGATATTAAAAGATATGTTACGAGCATGTGTGCTTGATTTCAAGGACAGTTGGGATGACTGTCTCCCCTATGCCGAGTTTGCTTATAACAACAACTTTTAAGCGAGCATTGGCATGGCTCCTTACGAAGCCCTGTATGGACACCCGTGTCGAGCACCACATTGTTGGGTAGAAGTTGGCGAAAAGAGTTTGGTTGGCCCAAATTTAGTACAGGCAACCTCAGAGAAGATCGACATTATTAGGCGTCGACTTCTTGCAGCCCAGAGTAGACAGAAGAGTTACCCCGATACCAGATGGCAACACCTGGAATTTGCAGTTGGGGACCACGTATTCCTGAAAGTTTTCCCAATGAAGGGATTCCTTCGATTTGGCAAGAAAAGGAAACTCACGCCGAGATTTATTGGCCCATTTCAGATTCTAGACCGAGTGGGTGTGGTGGCATACCACCTCGCTTTGCCCACACCACTCGCCGACGTGCATAACATATTTCACATATCAATGTTAAAGAAATATGTTCCTGACCCTACCCACATTATCAAATGGGAGCAAGTATAGTTAAGTGAAGATGCTACCTATGTACTGCGACCAACACATGTTCTAGATAGGAAAGAACAAGTGCTACGCAGCAAAGTTATCCCACTCGTGAAGGTATTGTGAACACAGCACACTGAGGAAGAGGCTACTTGGGAAACAGAAGCCGAAGTCTGTAAGAACTACCCTCAGATCCTCAAGGAGTACGAGAAGGTACTAATTTTGAGGACAAAATTTTTCTTTAAGGGGGGTAGATTATAACGTCTCAAAAAAATCCGTACAAAAGTCCGAGTACCACCTCACATAGAAATCCCTAAGGACTGTACCCTGCCATAATTTAGACGAAAATTAATTAAATACTGAACTAAATTAATCAGTGTATTTAGCTCGAACCACCATTCACATAAATGGTAAGACCCAAAACCACCAATACTGCTAACTCAATACTACTTTAAAACCTAGGAAGAATCTCAAAAGCTTGTTGCTCTCGAAAGCACATTAAAACTCCATATCGGACCTGGACCGCACATCGAAAGTCCGATGACCGTGAAACTATATGGTTATGTCCGTCCTATTGGGCTTGACAACCATCACGGGAATCAAGCCTAGATAGTAACCAAAAATGCATAACTTAAGCCCTGAGTAAAGTGTGTGAGAAATGTGAATATCTTTAAAAAATGTATTGAAACTTAAGTAAATTGGGCCATTCATTTACGCGCAAAATTGAGGATTTCGGACCGTCAGTTTCTGACCAAAATTCACCCAGGGGAAAAGGAAATTTTCCTGCTCATATTCGTATACTTGCGACCACGATCGAGCAAGTTCGACCATTGATCTGATACAGGTCCTCCACGGTCGATTGGCCTATCTAATTGCACCAAAATCACATCCTAGCATAGATCCATTGTCAAGGAACTTACTTTATGATGTAGGTGAGTAATGGGCCTTCCTACGAGCCCGGTTTGTCAAAAACAGGCACTCTTTGGTTATAAACCAAGTATACCATGGCCTTAGGGCCATTTACATCAGTTTTGGGCCTATATAAAGCCCATAAACCACCCCATTCCCATATCATACGAATTTCTCTAACCCTAGGAGAGAGAAGAGAGAAAAGAAGAGAAAAGAGTGAGGAGAGAAGAGAAAGTTCCGGAGATCGTTGCTGGGATTCCTTCCCACAACTCCACGCACTGAATCGCCTTCCTGTTACGCTACACGATCCATCTCAGCTATGATTTGGGTAAGAAATCTTAACCTTAATCTTGATTTAGGGATCCAAATAGAGTAATCGACGAAAAAGCTAACCTATTTCATTACCTAGGTGCCCGACGTTTTGTTTTCAGGAACGTAGTGTTTGAACCGCGTCCGAAACAAGTATTTTGACGAAAGGTGAGGACTATAAACGTTTAGGTTATGGTTTTCAATGCTTTCAATGTTAGTTAATGGTTTATGTCTGACTTGATTGCTGCCATATTATTTTAGATACGACATATTCGATATATTATGCATGTGTGAACTATGTTGAATAGAAGATGCATCCCATGTGTTTGTTGAAATGTTTGAATGAACATAAAATTGTGATTTGTGCTTGCCATAACTGTTAATCTAGTATACATGTTTGTCGTATGCCTGATGATCTCTCTGTATAAGGACTTGATCAAATATATGTCATAACTAATCTAGTCTATGTATTTGGTGAAGTGTAACTTAAGTGTTTGATAAAATGTTTGAATAAGAAAATGTTGATGATTTGTACTTATTAAGTCTATTAAGATAGGATTCTCAATTACCTTAATCATCTGTATAGTTTTTTTCATGTAATCATATTTGCCGCTACGTAATTTATAGATAAGATGCAAGTGCTTGGTGACATGCTCAATGTGTTTGATGAAATGTTCAAATGAGGGATTTATTTAGATTATTTGCTAAATACTGATCTGATTATCACATGTGTCTGCCTATTGCATCTGAGTAAGATTGGGGATACCACGTAGCCCAGGCAATCGGTAACAATCCATGTACAGGTGGCTGAATTAGTCTCGCCACCTTAGGTAATTCGACAAATCTGGGTCGCACGACGATTGTCGACAGTGGTTAGGCCACAAGGGGTACTTATACACTCCATGTCGATCAAATTTACGTGTGCTCATACCAATCTAGCTTGTTAAACAAACCGATTGGCCTATTGTGTGTTTTCCTTGTATAGACATCACAACTTGAATCTAAGGTACTACTTACCAATGTAATAGCCCGTTTCAACCATGGTACCACGATCCGCTAAGACTCACGAGCCGGGCATGGTGGTATGGGACACCGTGATCGAGCTATCAGCCTATGCTGGGGTAATGAGCCTCCCTGTAGTGACCAGTGAGCAACCCAAACTCGTGAGCCCGGCATGGTGGTATGAGACACCATGTTTGAGCTGTCAGCCTATGCTGAGGTGACGACCCTCCCCATAGTGACCACGAGTATAAAATTTTGAATTTGCCTATCCACTGCTTTTCATTAGGGGTGATGCCCTACAACTTGCCTATCGTATGTGATTAACTAGGATTGACGACCCTAGATGGATCCTTCAGTTTGGGTTAATGATATAAAGGAAGGTACCTTAGCTTCCTGAACCTACTGTATGAATAAGCTTAATTAAGTACTTGGCTAACACGATCATGCACCGCATTGTATGTGCTTTGGCAAGGAAGTTGTACTTTAGGGAGTTTGTCATGCATGAAATTGGTTGTCGGAATCGCTTGTGAGGGAGCTTTATGCGAGGGCATGTATCATTACTGCATACCATTCCTACATTAACAAGAGTAGCTAGGAAGTGATTGTTGTACTACTTTATCATTACTGCTTGATTAACTTGATAACATGTTAACCTTTGCCTTATAGTACCACTGAGTTGGTCACGCACTTCCACTCTGGGATGGTGTTCTAAAAGACCAACCAGACTCTGTTATAGATTCAGGTGATGACGAAGTCTATGCGGCTGGGTTGGACTTCATAGATGAGGAGGAGAAATTCTCCTATGTTCAGCTATCAGGCGGGTCTATGTAGACCTTATTCGGATTCGATGAGATTACAGGGGCACATGGATTAACTGGATACTTACATTTTGATATTTTGCCTATTTTGAAACAATACATGTACTTATTCAGCCCGGCTACATAATCATACTCTAGAGGTTGTAAAACACTTACCTATTCAGATATATATATATATATATATATATATATATATATATATATATGTCTCAGTCTTCCGCTTGCTCAATTTAATTATATCTGGAGTATGATATGTTATTTTAGTATAATCTCACTCATGTTTAATACATTAATATGGATAACATTTAAACATCATTATCCATGTTGCATAAGTGATGTGCTGGATCTCAGGAGTTGAGCCTTGCTCGACCCTCGAAATTCGGGGCGTTACAGTAGGCTTGGTGTCAGATCCATCAATGTACCCCCATAATTCTTTCCCCTTAATATAGATCTGGAATTGAAATGCCCAAGAAAAATAATTCTTACCCGAAAATCTGATGCAAACAAACTCAAATTTCTCCATAGGTGGGTTGTAAATAATATTAAGAAGAAAGAAAATCAGATCAAGTGAATCTGATGCTACCCACGAATACCACAGAACCAACGGTGAATAACCTCCACGCCTTGCCATGATCCAACTTCAAAAGGCCAAGAATTGGATACTATGAAAATACCTAAGAAGACAACCTCTTTATGCCCAACGAAATCACAAATCGAATAAAGATTATTCTAAGATGATGGCAAGAGACCGGGCTTTGATACCATGACAAAACCACACAAAACAGAATACTACAAATACAAGAAGAATGTTTGTGGTGAATTTTTCTGCCCTCATCTGAGAGCTCTCCCGTCCATAATATAGATCTTCTACCTTCTTTACAGCAATCTAGTTCTCCCCAATTTAGGGGTCAGTTACATCAATCTAGATCCCTAATTTAGGGGTCAGTTACATACCTTATTTACAGCAATCTAGATCCCTAAGTTAGGGGTCAGTTACATTAATCTAGATTCATTTACATACCTTATTTACAGCAATTTAGATCCCTAAGTTAGGGATCAGTTAAAGCAATCTAGATCCCTAAGTTAGGGGTCAGTTACAGCAATCTAGATCCCTAAGTTAGGGGTCATATCGTTGACATTAAAGTGATCAAATATACAGAGAGAGAATGCCTATTTGAAAAGGAGATGAAGCCTTATCATTTACCATACCATCATTTGAGCTTCATAACACAGCTTCTCCGGTGAATATAACTCAATTTCCTTTTCAAGGTGAGCTATGTCCAGCTCTAGTTGTGGATAGGCTCCTTGCCCCTGCATGGCTTTAAGGGTTGACAAGGTTTCCTTGCCCTTAGATAAGTCCTAGAATTAATTTCACACACAGTAAATAAACACTACCAAAAGAAACTCCACAATGATGAGATTCACTTTATGCAAACCATAGATTAATTTATTTATTTTTTAATACAAGATGCCAAAACTTGTAAACTTACCTTAAACTTGATACTTCAGAACTAGGCAGCAGATCCATTTCAGTTTATGGTCTTTTAGATCATTTGTCATTTTCTCAATTTCACCAGCTGATCGACAACAAGATGGGATCAGGCCAACCAGATTGACCCACGGACCAGTTTGATCACCAATCCTGCTTCTGTAACACTGATTTTTAATAAGGTTTCTGAACAATAAATACGCATGATCAAATCTTACCATAATTGGATCTTCTGTGGCACCAAATGACTCATGTGGAGGCAGGTCAAGAGTAGAATCATGCCCAACAAGAGAAGAAGCATTGCTCTTTGCATTGATTAGGCTCAGTGTGCAACTTTTTGGATCTTTGAACCATGTTTTTAATTTGGAATGCTGGAATTTATTCATAAATGCTGGAAATTCTGATTTATTGCTCATATTCAGAATTACTTGCTAGATATTGCAATTTTGAGTGTTGGAGAACAAGATTGTTGGAAGCCTAGAACTAGTTTTCTAGCAGCTGGAACAACTTTCTAATTGCTGGAGATTGTTACTAATTGCTAAAAATTTGATTTCCATGGTTAATTTCAAAATAATCTATTGTGATCAAATTTGATTGAGTGAAAATTCTTTGGGCCTGTCCTAGACTCTTGGATCTAAAGACTGCAATCGATAGGGACTCTCTATACACAAAATTACTTGGCATAGCTGCTAATTAAAATATTGATAATTGGTTATAGAATAGAGCTGAATAGAGTTTAGGGCTCTGCGGTGCAGATATAAGGTGGCAGTTGTCTGATGAATACGGTATTTTGATATGCTATTCAAACAGGAATCCTAGAATGAAATCTCCTTTACAACATTGTTGATGAAAATAATCATTATATGATTAGCATTTTTTAATGTCTATGACTTGGATTCCTGGTGCATAAAATATGTAATAAAAAAAAAACATGAAAATAGAACTTCCTTGATGATACTTGCTAGTTGAAACTTGACATAGCATCTCCAATTTCACGCACTTTTTTATAAATTCCAAAACATGCTTAACTCCCAATGCATTGATTCCCAAAGCCACATCATACCTGCATGCAATTACACAAAATATACTAAGAACTCATATGAGTTCTTTCACGATTGAAAATTATACCATGAGAAATGCAAACAACACGCACACCTTAGACTAAGCAATGGCACACATTTGCAGGATACAAGTGATTCACCAAGAAAGTAATTAGTATTAAAGTAAATTCTAGTTTAACAGATACCTCAAGGATGTAGCAGGCCACCCACAACTCATCACTGGCAGAAATTCCGACAGAAGTGCCAACCTGGAATTCCCACTGTTCAAACCATATGTCACAATCATGCAGAAATTTTGTGGAAAAGTAGAAAACGTTGGAAATTTAAGGAAACCGTGATCGTTATTTATTTGCAGGCCGTGCTCTCTGTCAGCTGCACACCATAAAACAGTGACAGTTTGATCCTTTGTCTTGCATCCGTACTACATGAGATCTTGGGCTAACCAAACTCTTATTGTTTCCAAATTCGTTATGTAAATATGTAGTTATAAGCCATGTTTTATTCAAATACCTTGAATAATTTGTAGATGCATTACTTTGCAGTTGACCTGATTTGTGAATGAGATGTAAACAGGCCTGACATGAAATGGTCTCATTTGAGAAATCAGGTGGAAACCCAGTCCCCTCTGCTATATATATATATATATATATATATGGAGATTTTCTAGACAAGGCAACCTGTGATCATCTTGTGTTTGTGTGACTGATTTGTAGTCGGGATAATAACTACAAAGCACCTGCAGAAAAGTCATTCCATAAAAAATGTCCAGATTTTGGATCATACCGATGGATATCAATATTCAACCTGCTGAACGAAACATAATTCTGCCCCAGAGAGAACTGCATGAATACCCAACTGGCAGCATTAAACTTATTGAAGCCAATAACAGAACAAAAAATATACAGAATCTTTGAGAAAAATATTGTGGCTACTGATTTAGGAATTTTTCCAAACACTTGATGGGCAACATGGATATTACAATGGACCCCACAGATCTTTGGGTTACACGCATCTGGTGTCCTCTTTCATAGTCTCAGTTTCGTCCTGGATTACCAAACTTGCACTAGCACATTATAGCTATATATTTTTTGCATTGTTCCATCTTCAGGTGACACTCGCAGTGCATTACGCCGGATGCTTTCACTATCTGATCGCAGACAAATACCCGGATCCCAACCATATGTGGATCGGTGCGGTGATGCCGAATTTCAAAGAAGAAAGCCTCTGGAACAGATATCTAACTTCGATGTACTGGTCTATTACAACACTAACGACGACCAGGTATGGGGATTTCCTTGCAAAGAACCTGAGAGAGATGCTCTTTGATATTTTCTACATGTTTTTCAACTTGGGATAAACGGCCTACCTCATTGGAAACATGACAAATCTCATCGTCAATGGCACCATCCGCACCAGAAACTTTGTATCTCTCTTCTTTCTCTGGACTTTGTGCATGAATACTCTCTGCTACTACCTTGCTTTGACTTCTTAACTACTTTACGAGAGAGAGAGAACAAAAAAAAAAAAAGAGGTAAGAAATGAAGCCGAATGAGTGGTTCTTATTTTGTTTGTCATTTGAAACAGATTAAAACCGTTCTAAATTTCGAACAATGATTCCATTCTCAAACCAAAGCTCTCACCATTCGTAAATAGCGATTTCGTATAGAGTTATGGGCAAAGTTGGAAGATATCTATGTAAAGAAATTTCTTAAAATTTGCATATACTTGAAACTTTAGTTGTTTAACATGAACATGGCAGAGGGAGGTGATGTTGAGGCCCACATAAGCAATTTTAACAAGATAATTTGTAAATTACTGGATGTGAGGAAACAGTTAAGGATGAAGATTAGGCTATATCCTTTTGAATTCTCTCCCTGCTTCGTATGAGTCATTCAAGGACTTATTGTACACTGGAAGATCATCCCTTAGTGTTGATACCGTTATCTCAGCCCTTCAAGGAAAGGCAATGAGAAAGAAATATGATAACATGGGCACCTCTACTAATGCATTGATTATGAGAGGGAAAAATTCTGATCGGGATAATGGATCTTCTCGATCAAGATCCAAATCCAATGGTAGGGGTAAGGGAAAGTTAAAGTGTTGGAACTGTAGGATGTCCTGGCATATGAAAAATGATTGTATTAATCTTAAGGCAAGAAAAGAGAACTCAGAGGCCTCTTCTAGATAAGCCAACACTGCTGAGTCTGATGAAGGTACAAGTGGGACTGACGCATTGTCAGTATCTATGGTCGGACACTTATATGATGATCGTAGAGATGAGTGGATTTTGGATACTGGGGCATCATATCACATGACTCTTCATTGAAGTTGGTTCACTAGTTATAGAGAGTGCGATGGTGGCCAGGTATTTATGAGCAATAATAATGGTTGTAATTTGGTGGGTGTCGGATCGGTGTGTATCAAGATATTTGATGGCATGAAGCGTACCTTGACCGAGGTGAGGCACGTTCCTAACATGAGGAAGAGCTTGATATTTCTTAGAGCACTCGATGCGCTTGAGTAAAAGTTCACTAGTTTTGATCATGTCCTTAAAGTTTTAAAATGGGCACTCGTTGTTATAAAAACACGGAGGAGCAGAAACCTTTATAGGATGATCGGGAGCACTTCATTGAGTAAAGCTGTAGCGTCTATAGCGGATTCCATGTTTACATGTACATGACATGCACGTCGGGGCCATATGAGCGAGCGGGACATGAAGGTACTTTCTGACCATTATTTAATTCCAGTTTTTAAAGTTTTTTTTAGTATATACGAGTATTGTATATATGGTAAAAATTCAAAGTTATTCTTTCAATATGGAAAATATGTATGTAAGGGTGTTCTTGATTATGTGCATTCTGATGTATAGGGGTCGTTGCCTGTGGTTTTTGTCGAAGGGTTGTCATGGTTTGTCATATTCATTGAAAACTACTTCATAAAAGTGTGGATTTAGTTTTTGAAAAATAAATTCAATATTTTCATTAACTTCAAGCAATTGAAGGCAATAGTTGAAAAACAATCAGGGCAAATGTTAAAAGTAATAAGGACATAACGGTGGAGAATTTACTTCAAACAAATTTAATCGATACTATAAGGATGAAGGGATCGTAAGGCATAACACAGTGCACCACACACCAGAGTAAAATGATGTGGCTGAGCGGATGAATCAGACTCTCTTGGAGATGGCCTGATGAATGACTAGTAATGTTGGGTTAGGCAAGGAATTGTGGACTGAGGCCGTTAATACAGCTTATTACTTGGTAAATTGGTCCCCTTCTATGGCCATTTATTGTAAAATTCCAGAGAAAGTATGGAGTGGTTAGTAGCTAGACTACTCAGGGTTGTGTGTGTTTGGTTGTGAAACTTACTCTCATTTACTATCAATTGAGAGAGATAAGCTAGACCAAAAAGCCAAAAAGTACATCTTTGTTAGCTATGGTGGTGGTGTGACGGGGTACAGGCTATATGATCGGGTCACACGGAAAATCATCATTAGCCATAATGTTAAATTCGACGAAGGATCCTTATTCTATAAGGATGAACAAGAGGAACCGGAAAAGTTAGTTATGGACATTCAGGATGACACAAATGATGCTCAAGCTGAGACAGAGACGTAAATAGAGGTACATGAGCAGGTGGAGCTACCACCTACGCGAAGGAATCCGCCACGGGATTGCAAGTTACTGGCAAGATACAGAAATGACTCAAACGTCACATATGCCCTCATTACAGATGAGGGGGATGTGTCCACTCTTCAGGAGGATCTTGATGAGTCTGATGCGAAAAAGTAGAAAGCAGTGATGGACGATGAGATGGACTTACTATATAAGAACGAGACGTGGGAGCTACTAGAGCTTCCCGTCAGCCGAAAAATGATCGGGTGTAAGTAGATATTCAAGAAGAAACAAGATAGGTACAAGGAAATGTTGGTAGCGAAGGGCTAGACTCAGAGAGAATGGATCGATTTCACTAAGATATTCATACTGGTTGTAAAGCAAGTATCTATCAAATTTGTGTTGGCACAGGTTGCCCAACACGATCTAGAGATGGAGCAAATGGATGTGAAAACTGCATTCCTAAATGGGGAATTGGAATAGCATATCTACATGAAGCATCTAGAAGGTTTCAAAATAAAAGGGGCAGAGAACAAGGTTTTAAGGTAAAGAGGTCGTTGTATGACCTGAAACAGTTGCTTAGGCAGTGATACAAAAAGTTTAATTCTTTCATGTTGAGTCAGAAGTTTACTAGGAGTGAGTACAATCATTGTGTCTATTACAAGACACTGAGTGATGACAAATTCATCATCCTGGTGTTGTATATTGATGACATATTAATCGCCGGTCATAGGATGTCTAAAATTAATGTGCTGATGACTTAGTTACCAGGGACATTTGAGATGAAAGATTTGTGGGCTGCAAGGAGGGTTCTCGGCATTGATATTCACAGAGACAAGAAGAGGAGCAGGCTTTGGTTATCTCAGGCAGAATACATTGAGAATGTGTTGATTAAGTATGGGGTAGACAAGGCAAAGCCAGTTAGCATTCCTCATGCAGCTCACTTCAAGCTACCTTCAGAACAATGTCCTCAAACAGATGAAGAAAAGCAGGATATGTCTCGTGTGCCTTATTCAAATGTGGCTAGCAGTTTGATGTATGTCATAGTCTGTACTAGACTGGATATTTCACATGTAATTGGTGTTGTTAGCAGATATATGTCTAAGCACGGAAAGAAACACTAGGAAGTAGTGAAATGGCTACTTCAATTCATTCGAGCCATGCAGGACTACATCTTATCTTTTAAGAAATCAGGAACCAAGTTAGTTGTGTATGTGGATTCAGATTACATGGCAATGTGGATTATAAAAAGTCAACTTCTGGTTACTCGATTGTGCTAGCAAGTGGAGTAATCAGTTGGATGTCGAAGCTTCAATTTGTGGTGGCTCATTTCACAACTGATGTTGAGTATATGGTAGTGACGGAGGCATACAATGACAGTGTTTGGTTGAGAGGCATGATAAATCAGTTGGGGCTTCAGTAGGAAGCCATGCCAGTTAGTTGTTACATCAAAAGTATAATCAATTTGGGTAAAAACAAGGTTTATCACTCACGTACTAAACAGATTGATGTTCATCACCACTTTATTCGACAAGTGCTTGAGGAAGGACGCGTGATTCTAGAGAAGATTCACACGAGTGTGAATCTAGCGGATATGCTCACTAAGGTGGTTTTCATAGAGAATTTTAACTTCTCTGGGTTTGGCGAGGGCGTAAAAGGAAGATGAAGGATGCACAAGAAACGATAGTTGAGCTACGATGTAAGGAAAAATTAGAGAAGAGGAAAAAGAAGTAATAAAGAATGACGATTGAAGACATGGTGGAGATTGTTGATTGGTGTCTTAAATCTATAAATTAATAGGTTTGTCAATGATAGGTTCGATGTCATCGAGCAGACTTCGATGCCATCGAAGTCATGCTTGATGCCATTGTAATAATCCAAAATTTTCCATGTTGATTGTTAGACACTCTAGATGTCATGTTCGATGCCATCGAATGATGCTCGATGTCATCGAAAGCCTACTCAATGCCTTCAGAATAATTCAGATTTTATCATGTTGGTTGTTGGACACTTTGGGTGTCCTGCTTGATGTCATTGAAAGATGTTCGATGCCATCAAAGGCCTGCTCAATGTCATCGGGAAAATATGAAAAATACATGTTTCGTCACTAGAAAGTTTTAGTGTTTAATTCGATGACATCGAAGGGGGTTTGATGCCATCAAAGCCCCATCGAAGGTGTCATCGAATAATCGCGTAAAGTTACGCAGAATTGCATATTTGCGGGATTTGTTTCCGATTGTGATTCTCTTATAGGCTATAAATATGGGTGTAATCGGGATTAGGGTATATCAAAGAGCTTTCTAATTCATTCCTGGGATTTTCAAGTTCTTGTAAGGGGAGATTTGAGGCTTGTTTAAATCGGGTATTCTCTATCTCATGTAATTTTGCTTTCCTAGTGCTTTACCATTGCTTGGTGCCGTGGTTTTTTCTCGAAAGGGTTTTTCCATGTTAAATTCAAAGTCTTTGTGATTGGGCTTGATTGTGCTATTGGAATACTTTGCTTGATTCATCTTTGTGTGCTTTTATGTCCCCCAACAAAGAACATGTAAGGGTTACATAACTTGGCCGCGAAGGAACCTCTAAGTGTGCCTATTGTATATAGATTGTCATAAAGTTCCTTAAAATTGTAAACATTGTTCATAATAGAGTAGTAGTAATTTTTTTTAAATGACATTCACTAACCCTAAAAAATCTCTTATTTGAAAGTTTTATTATAATAGATTATTTCATATAAGAGCTTTTCTTAGTTCTTAAAAAGTGATTTTACCAAATAAGCTATTGTAAGACGAGCTAGAACAAAAGGCTTTTATTTAAAAAGTTCTTATTGGATTAGATACTAGATGCTAGACAAGCCCTAAATGAAACTTGTGAATCACATATGGACTTAGGAGTCATGTGAAATTGCATGGGATAGTCTACCATGGCACATGCGAAAGCTTAATGGATCTATAGAATTATGGCTAAACCCTAAAGGGGGGTGATTAGGACCAAATAAAAATTCTGCAAATAAAAAATACAATTGCCTACTTAACAATTTAACAATTGAAATTAAGAAGGCAAATTAACACTAAGGCTTCCAAGCGAAAGTGGGTCCAATTAATTAGATTTCTAATGACATGTCAATTACGTAATTAGTTTATAAGATAGTGAAATTGTGTGTGCTTTACAAGTTAAGTACCTAGCACACAATCCAATTCAAGCATTCATATAGTTTAATTAAACAATCACAAGCATGAATAGAATTATGCTCAATTTGCAATTACAAACACAAACATGTATAGTGATTCAATTTCCCTACTCCACTTACAACAGACACACTCTCCTCGAGGGTATCAGTATTCACTATTGGAGGTTTTAAATCAGGTTCACTTTTAACCTTTATAGCCCTACACAAGGACCTAGACACAAGTACTCTCCCATTTCAGAGGCATATTTTTCCATCCATTTCGGTGGCTCACCCAAGAGACTTTTGTTAGTTTTTTATTAGCTAACCAACAACCACTAGCGTTCCTAATCCAAGGCCCTATGTACACTCCCATCAGAGGCTCTCACGGAGACTAACATGGACACACATGTGCTTGATAATTCACGTATACACCCATGTCAGTGAATTCATCCCTACACAAGAGCCTAATGAAACTGCACGAGGTGTTGGGCCCACAAGCTATACGTGCAGAAGATTGGCGGAGCTAAGTAATAGATGGCTATGTCCTAGAGGAGACGTGAATAGGACCACTTAAAATTATGCCAATTCAAAATACAATTCTTTAATTAAACTAATATGTCCATTTAAAGTAAGTCAAATAACATTAAAGCTTTCAAGCCAATGTTGGTCCAATTATATAGATTACTCAATATATGTTAATTAAGCAACTAGTCTATAAGAGATAGTGAGCTTGTGTGTGCTTTATAAGTTAGGTGCCTAACATACAAAATCAATTTAAGCATTTAAATGATTTAACTAACCAAACACATAAACATGAATAAAATATATGTAATTTACAATCACAAACATAAGCATGTATAGTGGTTCAATTTCTATATTGCACTCCTAGCAGATGCATTCTCCTTAAGTGTACCGGTATTCACTATCAAAGGTTTTAAATCAGGTTCACCTCTAACCTATACAAGCGTACACTCTCATCGGAGGCCTACACAAGGACTTATCAAGCATACACTCCTATTAGAGGCTCCCACAAGAGACTTTAGCTAGTTTTCTGTTGGTTAACTAACAAGATTAATCCTAGTTCAAGGACCTACATTTACTGCCATCGGAGGCTTCCATGGAGATTAATACATTTGCACCTGTATCTAGTGAATTCGGCCCTACATACAAGCCTAAGTCTTACACAAGAATCTATTTAAGTTTGGCTCACAAACTCGTACCCTCAATCCTATACAAGGAAAGAGAGTATGAACTAACACTTGACAACTTACTTACCGAATTGAGCCCCTTTGATGCGTCGTGCTTTGATTTCTTCATCAATGCTCTCCCGTGCTCCAATCAGCTCTCATTGTGCTCCCCCGATCATTGAAATTGGTTTTCTTTCTAAAATGGAGAGCTAACGATGTCCTAAAGGGGGGTGAATAAGACAATGCTAAATAATCAAAATAAATGCGGAATATATAAATATTATAAAGATCTCAATTGCTTGAGTATTGAAACCTTTATTCCAAATAATTCGTAGGACAACTTTCACTTAAAATATTAGGCAGGACAACCTTATTTCACGAATGACTTTTGAAATCAATCTTTCAAACTTGCAAGAGTATATATAAAAAAAATAACAACATTCACCACAAAAGTAAAATAATAAAATACATCCAATCACTAAAATAATAAAGTATTCACCACATGACACAAAGAGTTATAGTGGTTCGGTACTTAAAAACAACTACACCTACTCCACTCCCAAAATTACTTCCCTCGTAATTTTGGCTTGCACTATAAAAAGGCTTTCACAAGGTCACCTTAATAACCTGATATAGTTCCTTGTGATTTGCATGAGCTATGACAATAAAAACCTAACTGAGATTTTCATAGGCTATCTTAGACAAAACCTCAACTGAGATTTTCACAGGATATCTCAGAAAAACCTAAACAGAGTTTTAGAAGGTATACTTATCTTCAAATGTAGAAGATGTAACAGAAGCTCGTAGCAGAATGACCTCTTTCTTGAATGTAGATGGCGCAATGTTTAATCAGATAGAAAGAATCAAGGGTTCTATAGATTTTAATTATGAAAAACTCAAATGCTACTTAATTCAATTCTCTTATATCTCAAAGAGGAGTATAATTTACTCTCTTAAATTAAAGCTTAAAAGATTTGAGAATAAAGGGAATTGAATAAGGTATTAAAATAAATTATAAATACCAACAAATAGCTTATCTAGGACTAGAGCTTCTCTCTCTCTTGCAGAAAAATTATGATAATAATTTTATGTAATTCAGAATGAGAGAAAGACTCAATTTATAGGCAAAGAAGTTAGAACTTCGGCTAGCCCGAGATAGGCTTCAACTAGCCCGAGTTCACCGGATTCTGTTCAACGAATTTCGGATTGCGCGGGATAAGAATTACTAAAATTCGACTGGCCCAAGGTCAAGTTCGGCTGGCCAAATTCCCACGAATTCCAAATGATGGTGTTACTGGAATTTCACCCGAACTTTTTCGGGCTGACAGAATTTTAAGCTTGGGCTAACTGAACCAAAAATTGGGCTATCCAAATTTCCAACAAAAGTTGTTATTTGCTTCGAACTTGAAGTTGGGCCAGCCAAACCAGAAGTTAGGCTGACCGAATTCAAGGTAAAAACACGTGTAAAAACTCATGATAAAGATTTTTGAAAGCACCTAGACCTAAAGTCTTTCTAAGGTTATATTACCTGAGATATATCAAATATCCGAGTCGCTTTGACTTGTACTTTGTCTTGAACTTTGTCTTGGACTTTATCATGGATTTTGTCTTGGACTTTGTCTTGAATTCGGGCGACGATTTCACAATGATTTCTTTGAGAAGTTATGCTAATCTTTTCTTGAACACAAGCTGATCTTGAGCATGATCTTTTCTTGAATATTAGCCAATCTTAATGTCACGCCCCAAACTCGGAAACCGGGCTCATAAAATTTTTGATCGCCGAATCTGGCACCGATAGCCTCTGTAAACCCCGTTCTCGGCTCCCGACACCCATATATCAGGTTTCGATCTTGGGATCCTATAATGAGGATTTTTAACATGAATTTGATAAGCATAACCATAAGCATAAACCACAAACAACAACCAACAACATCATCACAAATCCACTAAGATCAAAAACTTTGAGTATAATGCGTAAAGAAAATACAATATCGATAATCAAAAGCTCCAGAAGTCGGCTATACACTCCAAGCTCAATACTGTTGCGGCGTCCTGGAGTCACCTACACGCATCAATCGTGCATAAGCTTATAGAAAGCTTAGAGGGTGGTGAAAGTGTGTACGCACAGTAGAAATGCAAGTATGCAATATCAGAGTAATGCGAAAATTCTGATAAGTCCATGAATGCCATCAGCCGTACCAAGACTGTGATGCAAGGCATAAATGCTATCGGCCATACCAAGGCCATGCGATGCGAGATGTAACTCAAGCATACTAATTCTCATTCGAGTCCACATATTAATGCATCTCATCACTAGAGCATCAAATATCAGTACAGTTCTCACTCTAGATAATCACTGGGATTTAGTACACTCCAAATGGCACTGCCCCTTCCTTAGGTACGCAGTCCATGTGAGCGTAAGAAACCTCACTATCCACCTGGCTAATAGCCTACCAATACCTATCCAGCACATCGATAAGGGACCCATTTATGAGCTGGTCATACTCAGCCTAGCAATCACTCCCTACCCTCGGGCGGGTAAGGCCACAACTCCTTCCAACCGACCACGACACAGTGGGAGATGCGGCCTCCTGGTATTCAGCTCTCTTATGCTCATGTATCCACTCGATCTCGACGTTGGAGTCATCCTCTGGTACCATCGGGTTTAGGGATTTTCAACTAGGGACATCTATGGCGCCCCGATGTTAGTAATAATATTTTCGGTATCCAATCCGGCTCTCCACGATGTGCATGTGGAGGCCACAACCCCGATGTCGCTAGGGCATATAGTAACCACATCACACAATGCAAGATGCATGAGTCATACAATCCAGTCATGCATCAATCCTGCGCGTACTATGCACTCATGAGGGACAACACCACTTATTAGGGAGTCCCATAAACAACTTGGTAGAAGGCATATGCAATGGTCAACCTCATCTCATTACAAGCATACAGATGATGCACATGGGCATGTATCCTGATGTTATGCTATCACATACTCATAATCGGTATCGATAACCGGCATCGATAATCGACATTGATAATCGGGCTCGATAATCGGCCTTAATAATCAGCATCGATAATTAGCCTAACAAAGGGCCTAAGGGAAGGTCACAATGTAGACATTTAACCATCATTACCTATCAATGTAGACATTTAACCAACATTGCGCCCAAGGAGTGGCCCTCATAGAGCCAAATGTATAGTGGGCCCATGGCCTCACATAAGGGCCTAATATACATCACCATGGGCCTCACTCATGGGCTACATATGCATCACATTAAGTCTTATCATATGGGCCTCACATACATCAAATGGGTCTCAATACATCGGCCTCATATACATCAAATGGGCCGTAATACATTGGTCTCATATACATCAAATGGGCCACGTCCCATGGGCCCTGAATACATCATAATGGGCCACAACCCATGAGGCTCAAACACATCACAATGGGCCTCTCATACGGGCCCAATATATATCACATCAAGGTGGGACCCACACGCTATATTTTCATTTTATCATATCTATACTATACACCTATTTTTTTTAGAGATCATTTAGAGCATTACCCAAAAATATGAATCATATCAAAAGATCATCTGGACCATACCACAAATAGCAGTGGAGATAATGATTTTCACTAATAACAATCCACAGGGCCCACCATAACATTTATTTTCCATCCAATCTATTCATAAGGTCACAAAGACCTGAATTAAGAGGAAAAACAAACCCCATATTGATCTAACACTTCTGTGACCCTAAACGAGTTTCAATGATAGACGATCATCCTCCATTAATTTTTGTAGTGTGGCCCACCTGATAGACGATGTGGATATAGGTCATATACATTAACGGTGGGTCTCACCATCCAGCCATCTGGACGATGTGGATAAGATCCTTACATCAAGATCAGACCCACAGAACTTGCTGAAGTCAAAACTTCAACTATCTATGTGGTCCCCACCGTCTAGATGGACGGTGAGATAAAATGCATATATCATGGTGGGTCCCAGATGAACAGTTGGGATATAACACATCCCTCATGATCAAACCCACAGAATGGGCTAGTGGGGCCCACGCAGATGGATGACATGAATGGAACACATACATCAAACGAGACCCATAGAACTTGTAACGTCAATACAGCAACTATACTGCTAGTGTGGGGTATACCAGCCAATCCACGTCCCACACGTGTGAGTTATACTAGTCAATTCACATCCCACACATGTGAGGATATAAAATACATACATTTGGTGGGTCCCCAGCGAATGGATGGACGGTTTGGATGTAACACTTACCTCGTGATCAAGGCCCATAGAACTTGCTGACGTCAGCCAGCAGTGGGACCCACTATCCTAACATTGGACGGTGTGGAGATAGAATTCATACATCAAGGTGTGTCCCATCCCACACGTGTCGTACATGTGGGTGGGTCCCACGTCCAAACAAATGTGTAGTTTGTATAAAACAAATACATCATGTCAGCCCACACACCTTGCTGGCGTCAAACAACAACTAGGTGCTGTTGGCATGAGGTGTTCCAGCCAATCCACTTCCAGGTGGGTCCACATGTGTGGGGCCCACCAGGATAAAGCTGCTATTTGTGATTTCTCTTCGTCCAGGCCTGCTGCCAGCCGTTGGACGCCAGCAATTGGGTCCACATGTGTGGCCGACATTGATATAAAATACACACATCACGTGGGGTCCATTGGGGTGGGCCACACGGCCTTGGAATCAGTTGATATTGAGTTCTACCCTCATCTAGATGGGCCCGAAAATGGGCAGCAAGGTGGCCCTAAAAAAATCTGGACAGTGGATGTCCTATACATGCAACATTAGGTGGGCCACACACATCATCATCATCACCAAAAAAATAAAAAAGGGAGAGAGAGAGAGACGGTGTGTGTGAGAGGGAGGGGCACCGCCACTATGAGCTCCTCTCCATTTACAACATGTATATCAAATGGGTCCCACCACAAGTGGGCCCTCAAATCAAATCAACGGCGAAAATTCTAGGATCACCCACCTATATCACTCCTTCTTTAGCTCCTTGGACTCCTTGGCTCCTAAGCTAACTCTTTAAGGGTGGATGATGAAGTTTAAAGGGTTAGATGTTGAGATGAGGGGGTAAGAAGTGGGCCTTCTCTTTTCTCTCCTTAGAATTATTTTTTTCTCTCATGGAAGCTTGGGATGGAATGAGATGAAGAGAGAGGGTGATGGGATGAAAAGGATGGAAGGAATGGATGTTGTAAGAAAGTGACATGAAAGGTATGGGCTTGGTTGAATTTTGGATGAGAGAGGGATGGGTGGAGAGAGAGAGAGAGAGTTGACTTTGGGTAAGGCTTATGTAAGAGAGGGATGGATTGTGTACTTGACTTGTGATTAATTGATTGATGTGATGGATTGTAGAGATTCTCTCAAAATTCGCAACGTACAACATTTTTCTCGAATATACACTGGCCCACAACTCCCGGCCTGGGTATCGTATCGGCATGCGAGACACGGCGTTGGAACCGCGGCGACGGCGTGGTCGTTAAGGTACAAGTTTTAGGTCGAGTTGACTTAGATATACAAGATGCGACTTGGGGTCACGCGTAAACACCGATTACAGGTTACGAGTTGCCGAAATTCGACCGGGAGGACCGCGGGAGTCTACGGAATGGTACGATCTAGGATACAGGTCTTACACTTAAGCTTGATCTTTTCTTGAACATCAAGCTAATCTTGAAGTGCGATTGTCTCATGAAATTTGACAACATATGTGTGCTCAATATTCTAGCACTTACACTTTCGCTTTCTTGAATCGAATACCTTGCAATTTACGCTCCAATGAGGCTACCAAGGGAATGAGAGGGGTTTGGTTGAATCTCTTATAATTAAAGGCTTAATTAGATTCCAAATGGAGATTCACCTATATTGACATTCTAGAGTTTTGAAAGACAAAGGTTTTCCTATTGGATTGGTGTTTATCCTCTAAGGTTTTTCTATGGAGATCATCTTCATAAGGAGCTTGGAATGCTCATTAGAATGATTAAACACATGCAAGATAACTTAAATCCCTTTGAATGAGAGCCTAGAAGTGTTGAGAAGTACTGGGATACACTAGAGATTCAAACTCACTCAAAAATCATCATTTTGCCCAAGGCTCATATGCCACTTATAAAGAAATCAAGTTTCAACTGTAAAAAAATGTGCAGAAATTGGTTGGTTCAATCGATTGAACTCTCCTCCAATGTCATCGAAAGAGAGTTCGATGGATCGAGAAATTCAAGCATTTAAGTGATTTTTTTGCTAGAAGATTTGGGCCATGTTTAATCGCTCGAAGCCAATCAATTGAGATCGATCGAAGATCACTCGATGGTTGTTGTTTGGGCAGTTTGTTTCACATTAGCTCACACCTCTTTTAACCTTACTCATCATGTTCCAATGGGACTCCTAAGGCTATGGGATGATTAATCAAGGGTATACCTATTAGGGCATAGTCATCTAGAGAATTAAGGTTGCTTTGGGTCAAGGTTAGGGTCAACAAGGTACATCGTGTGTGTGTGTGTGTGTATATATATATATATATATATTCTTCACTTCCTTCCGACTCCCTGACACACCAACGTACGTGATTGACAAATAAGGTGTACAAATAAGTGCACTAATAATGTTCGCCTTTGTCAATTACGTGATAAAAACTAAACATATACCATGTCATGGTCCATACCAATGACATACAAAAACACAAAATATTACATGTCAAATTACAATGATTTATAACTAGATATAAATAATACATGTAAACTTGTAATGCTCCCCCATAATTGCTCCCCCTATCTTCATCAATTCCTTGCATAGAACAAATATATCCTAGAAAATAAAATTCAATTTGTTTTGGTGGGACTTAATCATCCTCATATTTAACTATGGTGCTTACAATTAAGGATAGAATCCTCAAATATAACTATTAATCACAAGATGAGGCTAACATCCTTTAATTTACCCATGGTGTTCACTAATAAAGCTTGCATCATCAGATTAAGTAATAAGCCCACATAGATATCTATGGATCACCTATCCCTCTTCACCACTCACATGGGTGTGAATTTCCTAGTACCCGGATCGAGTTCAAGAGAGAGGTTTCTTTTTATAGATTCTACTCTCCTAGGAGCATGTGTACTTGGAGATTTATGTTTGGTAGGGGATATTATTCTATATTTCATACCCTTGTGATTGTTGCCGTGACTAAGGATTTTTTTTATTTTTTTTTAGTGCGTTTAGTTAATAGGCCAATCTGTCTCATCAACTCCCTCATATGGTTGTACATTTTTGGAGGGGATGTGAATTTCTCCTTTTTTGATGATCATCTAAGAGGAGTCCATCTAGAGAGTGTCATTTTCTCAGTCTAAATGAATTTACCTCTATGGTTTGGGACTGGGGAGGATTGCTAGTTTTTATAGATTCGTCATTCAATTCTGTAAGTGCTTGTATTCAAAGCACACATGTATTTGTCAAATTTCGTAAACAAAATGCTGGTTAGATCTTCAATACACTTCAGTCCCTCTATGACACTTCATGAAGAGTGGCTCAACATCACAAGAATAGAAGATTTGTTATGGTTACAAATAAAAGTTGTGAAAGATCAATGTGTATGTTAACCATCAGGTAAAATGACTAAATGTAAAGACCTTAGGTTAGAGTTTTTTAACATGGCCCTTATATGCTTGAATGTATAAAATTTACTATGTAAAATTGCTAATGTTCGACCAGCCTAACATCTGGTTTGGCCAGCCGAATTTGGTCCGGTCATCCCAATGTAAGCCTTGGCCAAGTATCCAGCAACAATAAATTGAAAATTTTGTTGCAAGTTTGGCCAGGCCGAC
Source organism: Magnolia sinica (assembly GCF_029962835.1). NCBI lineage: Eukaryota > Viridiplantae > Streptophyta > Magnoliopsida > Magnoliales > Magnoliaceae > Magnolia > Magnolia sinica. The sequence goes on along the minus strand of NC_080574.1, from coordinate 98,775,341 downwards.
TCTAGGTTTGGCCAGCCGAACTTGGCATGGGCCAGCCCAAAGGTGTCTCAGGTCAAGTTTCCAACAATGGAAAAATTCATATTTTAAGGGGATTCAGCCAACTGAATTTTAACTCGGGCCAGCCGAATTTTTAATATATCTTATCTCACAAATTTTGATAGCCGTTGGAACAGTATCATTGAAATTTGACTAGCTGAACTTATTCTTATGCTAACTGAAGTTCTAAATCATTTAGCAATAAATAAGGACCTTCTCTCATTGTTTTAATATATGAAAAAGTGTGATGAATCATCCTCAAGCAAAGAGAGAAACTTAGGTCCTTCCAAAGCTACTTGTGTGGTAATTCTTACTTAATTTTAGCTTATTCAATTCGCTTTCAAGTTAGTTTTAAACTTAATTAGAGAGTAAACTATACTCTACTTGAGAATAGAGAATTGAATCCGCAACTGTTAGGATTTTTATTCTTTAAAAAACTTTAGATCCCTAGATCCTTTCTGGTTGAGCGTACACTACTTCATCATCATCTAAGAAAGAAGATCGTTGCATTAATCGAAGCCTTAACTTCATCAACTATCTTCACATCTACATTTCGTCATCCGAAGATAAGTATTTATTTCAGTTTATAACTTTATTTGGGTTTGTTGAGATAACCTGGAAATCTCGGTGGGTCGATTGGTGGTTAGCCCGTAAAAATCACAAGAACTATAAGAGGTTGTTAAGGTAAACCTGTGAACACCTTGAAATAGTGGAAAGCCAAAATTACATGGGTAATAATTTTGGGAGTGGAGTAGGTGTGTGTTGAACACGGAACCACTATAAATCATGTGTATTTGTGGTGATTCCTTTATCATATTCTCTACCATTATGGTTTTGAAAGATTGATTTTAAGGACGTTGTTACCCCTCCCCCCTTTCTCTAGGATATTAATATCTCATCTTTCAAGTGGTATCAGAGCGAGGTTGCTCTTTTGGGGATTTACTTCCTAGAGCTAGATCCAGAGTTATAAGATGTTAAATTTTGAAAGTTTATCCATATTCAGGCTACCTCCCTTTGATATTTCAAAATATTCTTATTGGAAAGCCAAGATAAGGATCTTCCTCAAATCCATTAATGAAAGTGTGTGGCAAGCCACTATGACTCAATGGTCCCCTTCTACAATAGTAGTAGTTGAGGATAAAACCACATCCGTGAGAGAAATCGCTTATAATTTATGGATGATTACTCAAAAAGTGAAAGTAGTGCAAATACAAAGCCTTGAATGCTATAACTTGTGCCATATCAACCGATGAGTTCAAAAGAATCATTTCGTGTAATACGACAAAACAAGCCTGGGATATACTTGAAATGACATATGAAGGAACCAATATTGTGAAAAAGTCTTAAGATCCAAATCCTCACAACCAAATTTGAGGAAACTCATATGGAATAAAATGAGTCATTTATGGACTTCTATACGAAATTAAATGACATAATTAACTCTATGTGGGGTTTTCCTGAAAGCATCCCTGACAAGGTTTGTGCAAAAATACTGTAATCACTTCCTGATTGGCTTAATTCCAAAGTTACTGCTATATAGGAATTGAGGGATACCGATATTATGAAGGTTAACGAGTTGGTTTGATCTCTTCAAACTTACGAGTTGAATTTCAAAGCTCCTAAGATCAAGTTCATTGCCCTTAAATCCTTTAAATCTAAATCAAAGGTTTTAAATGTAAATTCAGACAATGAGGAAAATGAGGACGATATGGCGGTGTTGGCAAAGAAATTTTATAAAAATTTCAAAAATAAGAAAAGAAATGATTTTAAAAAACCATTTGATAAAAGAAATGGAAATTCAAACTACTGAAAATCTAAATCTAAAGAAACCCAATGCTACAACTATTCTGAATTTAGGCATCTTGCTTCAAAATGTCCTAAAAATTATAAATTGAAAAGAAAAGGTTTGATTGCTACTTTGGATGAATCATTAAAATCTGAAACTAATTAAAAAACTGATGAATCAGATCAGGAAACTGTAAAAGAACATAACACCTTTATGATTATAGCAAGAATAACTTCTTCAGAAGATTGCGAAACATCTAATTATGAAACTCCTGAAAGTGAATCTAAAAATGAAGACGATCTTCAAGAAGCATATGATGCCCTGTACAGAGAAAGTTGCAAGATTGCTGCTAAATTAAAAATTCAAAAGAAAAAATGTGAGGAATTATAATTAAAGCTTGAAAAGGCTGTTTTAGAATAATCTCATTTTTCTGACTGTTTTGAAAAAACAAAACTAGATTTAAGTTTAAAAATTTCTGAATTGCAAAACCTTAAATCTAAAAATGAGGAATTGAAAATTGCAGTTTCTTCACTTCAGAGTTCAAAGGATACTTGGAAATATACCTAGGGAGACCAGAAACTTGAAAAACTGCTAACTTCATCTCGCCAAAATAGTGGTAAGTCTGAACTTGGCTATATTAGAGATAACAATCTGAAATCTAAGAATTATGTTCCTACCTTTGTAAAAGGAGAATCTTTGAACTCTGAAGTAAAAACCCTAAATGAGTTAAAACATAAAATGAATACTTTCAAAAGTACAAAACCACTTCAAGAATTCTCTAATGTAAAAGCATGTGCCAACAACCATAGATATTAAAGGAGATATAATAGAAATCCTTATCTTGCTGATAAAATTGTGGACTTGCTTAAAGATTTATTGAAATCTAACTCAAGTATGAAGGGAGTAAACAGAAACATGAGAAATCATAACTCTCAAAATCATCGAACGTAAGAGACCCTCCTAAACCTAGAACTGTAATGAAATGGGTTTCAAAGGTAAAGTATCATATTATTCACACAGCTTTTAAAGCTAGTAGTCATTCAAGAGGGTATCTGGATAGTAGATGTTCTAGACATATGATGGGTGATAAAGCCATTCTTTCAAATATTAATCAAATCGATGGCGGCTCAATTACATTCGAAGATGGTAGCAATTGCAAGATCATCGACAAAGGTAATGTACATCTTCCTAATTTACCTATCTCTGAAAATGTATTATGTGTAACGGTTTAAAACATAATCTCATGAGCATATCTCAAATATGTGATAACAATTATAATATGAAATTTTTTGATCATGGATGTGAGATAATAAATAAAGAAGTATATGTGATATTAAATAGTCGCAGAACATCTGAAAATTACTATATCATTGATGACTCTTACTCAACAAATCATTCCCATTACATGGTCCAAATAGATAAGACTGAATTATGGCACCAATGTCTTGGATATGTAAACTATAGAGATCCATACAAATTGAGCAAAAGAGATCACTTGCGTGGTTTACCCCAATTGAAAAAGAAAGAAAACAAAGTATGTGGTGCTTATCAGGTAGGTAAGCAATTGGGAGTAGTCACAAGTGAACTCCTTAACCACTATAAGACCTCTTGAACTTCTCCACATGGATTTAGTAGACCAACTAAAACAAAGAGAAGAGGTGGAAAGAAATACTTCCTAGTCGTAGTCGATGACTACACTAGATACTCATGGGTAATATTCTTAAGAGAAAAGTCGAATGCTTTTGACGAAGTCAAAAAGCTTATTAAACGCATCCAGACTGAAAAAGAACTGTTTATAGTCAGAATAAGAAGTGATCATGGAATTGAATTTTAAAATAACAATTTTGAGAAATAATGCAATGACCATGGCATATTACATGAATTCTCGGCTCTAAAAATACCTCAGCAAAATGGAATTGCCAAAAGAAAAAATAGAGTTCTGCAGGAAATGACTAGCATAATGCTAAATAGTAAGAAGTTGCCTAAATATTTATGAGGTGAAGTTGTGAATACTGCATGTTATATAATTAATCGTGTTTACATAAGAGCTGGAAAAAATAAAACTACTTATGAATTATGATTTGAGAAAAAGCATACTATAAAATATTCCCGTACTTTCGGAAGTAAATGCTATATTTTACGTGACCATGAAAATTTGGGTAAGTTTGATGTAAAAAGTGACGAGGATATTCTTAGGATATATATTAAACAGTCGTGCATATCATGTTTAAAATAAAAGAACTAGGGTTATTCAAGAATTAATAAATGTCATAAATGATGATCAACCGATCATTTCCAGTCTTGACCAAGATGATAACGATAATGATATTATTATAGTTAATCAAACTGAACCATTATCTAAATCAGATATTACCGAGTTAAGGTTAATAAATGACCATCAGACTGATCAAATACTTGGTAACCCTCATACTGGTGTTCAAACCAGAAGATAGCTAGAAAATGTTTGCAATCATGTTTACTTCACTTCCTAGATAGAACCGACAAATGTAAATGAGGCACTGACAGATGAAAGTTGGATTTTGGCTAAACAAGATAAAGTGAATCAGTTTGAAAGAAATGATGTATGGTATCTAGTTTCCAGACCTTTTGATAAACATGTGATTGAAACCAAGTGAATTTTTAAAAATAAATCTGATGAACTAGGAAATATTATCAGAAACAAGGCACGACTAGCTATGCAAGGTTACACTCATATAGAAAGAATTAACTACGATGAAACCTTTACACCGGTTACTCACATTGAATCTATCATATTATTTATTTTTGTTGCTTGTTACAAAAATTTTAAAATATACCAAATGGATGTTAAAAGTGTTTTTCTAAATGGTAACCCGAATAAGGAAGTTTATGTTAAACAACCAAAGGATTTTAAATATCCCAAACTTTCTGATCATGTATACCGTCTTAAAAAGATACTGTATGGTTTGAAACAAGCCCCTAGAGCATGCTATGAAAAATTGACTAAATTTTTACTTAGTTATAACTTTCAGATGAGTAGTGTTGACAAAACTTTGTTTGTCAAAAAATCAAATGATGATATCTTAATTTATAAATATATGTTGATGATATTATCTATGGATCTACTTGCGTTCATCTTTCTTCTAAGTTTGTAAAACTTATGAAATCAAAATTTGAAATGAGTATGGTCGGCGAGCTAAATTACTTTCTTGGACTTCGAGTTAAACAAATTAAAAATGGAATTTTCATCTCCCAAACTAAATACGCACTGAATTTGGTAAAAATGTTTGGCTTTGAAAATGGTAGGAATTTCAAACTCTGATGAGTACAACACTCAGATTATCTAAAGATGAATCCTGTAAAAGTGTTTATTCTCGTCTCTATCGTAACATGATTGGTAATTTACTTTATTTGACTACCAGCAGACTTAATATTTCATTTAGTGTCGGCATTTGTACGAGATATCAATCTGACCTTAAAGAATCACATTTATCGACTATGAAACGGATAATAAAATATGTTGTGAGTACTGCTAATCTGAGTTTATGGTATCCACATGATACGTTTATTCAAATAGTAGGATACACTGATGCAGATTGGGCAAGAAATGTTGATGATAGGAAATCCACTAGTGGTGGATGTTTCTATATTGGAAACTGCCTTATATCATGGATGAGTAAAAATCAAAATTCAATATCTTTATTCACTACAGAAGTAGAATACATCACTGCAGGGAATGCCTGTTCTAAGCTTATGAGGATGAAATGTATGCTAGTTGATTACGGCATTGTTCAAAATATAATGAATTCAAGTACTATTATATTATCATTATTTTTCTCTATTATTTGTTTAAAGAAAAATAATATGTGAAATAAAATATTAAAAAAATGAAAAAATGGAGATTTTTTGGATTTTTCGGCTAGTCAGTCACTAATCAAGCCAATCGCCTAGCCGAGTAGCGCGTGGACTCCCTCAAAAAGGTGAAAATTTTCATTTTTCCAAAATTCCACTCCTTCAGCTCACTGGTGCTCCATTCAGCCAACTCATCTTCCAATACTCCTTAATAAGTGCAATTTCTTCATCGTTATTGTAGATTTGAGTTCCTATTTTCACTTACATCTTGTTTGAGTTGATTTTCTTAAATCTAGAAATCCTTTTGTTGGTTTTTTTTTCTTGAAAAATCTAATCGTCTTGTTATTCTTACTCTATTCTTGATTTCTTCTTTAAACCCATGGAACCTAGAATCAAACATACTATACGTAAAGTACAAACTTGTTCCTCATCCCGGTCCAGTCCACGTGATGTGTGGTCCATACGACCACTGAAAGATGACCCCGAGAACATTCAAGATTATAGAAAAAGGGGAATCATCATAATACGGTCTGTAAATCTAAGGCATATTGCAAAGTACGGACTTTTTGATCTCCCATCTGAGGTAAGATTGGAGAAAATTCTACAATAGAGTGAGATAGCTTACCGGTCTATTGTGCAAGTGATGTATACATTAATTTTCGAAGTTTCTGCTAAAAATGAATTATTTTTTAAAGTGAAATTTTTGGAAGAAACCATAACTGTTATACCCACCATCATCGCATCGTTAATGGAAATTAATATAGTGGAAGACGGATTCCTATAGAGATACTTTCTGATAAAATGTCCAATTTTGGAAAAGAGTCCATTTCCCATGTTTTATGCGGTTTTAATGTAAAATGGAGATCCAGTAATGACTTGCATATTAGTATTATATTCTCAAAATACCGCATTCTCTATAGAATTTTTACTTCAAATGTTTATCCAGGAGTGGGGAATAAGACTGATCTCACTCCCTTTATGGTTCGTACTCTTCATGTTGTTGCTACTGGTGTTAGAATATGTCTTCCTTCTCTAATTTACTACTACATTATTCAATATCGCTTGCATCCTAGACATGGTTCCCTTCCTTTCACTCATCTTATGACATCGCTTGCTTTATAATTTTGTGTCCAAATACCATCAATTGAAGCACCGGAATTTGAATTAGTTTTTAATTCTTTGAATCTTCATATGATAAATATATTGCCTCTTCCCGAGGAATGTGGCATTTAGGAGGAAAGGAAGGAAGGCATCATAAATATGGATGACATTTTTGATGAATTAGAAGAATCAGAAAAAGATGTAGCATATTCAAACTATCAACCTTCTAATTTCGATGAAAGGTTATCATCTTTAGAGCAGATGATGGATGCTCTGCATGTGTCTCAGGAATCTCTTGTTAAAAATTAGAAAATAAATATGAAGTACATGAAAAAGTACTTCCATCGCTTTAGCAGGAGTTTGAATATTTGATCTTGAGACGCCAGCTCTATTATCCTCTAAGTCTGAATGATTTTTGAACAAATGTGGTCTGTAATAGCTTTATATTTAGTTTGGTGTGGCACAACTTGATACTATTGACTTCTTTAACTCGGTACTTATAGTGTTCTATTGCTTAGAAAGTTTATTCTCTTTGATGTGCTTCATTAATCTGCCTATGTAATATTGCTTCCTTTGCTTAATCTTCCTTTGTCAACTTGTGATAAGAATGGGGAGAATGATTCATTGATTGATGAGATTAATATGCATAAATATATGAAATATTGAGATGCATAGATATATGAGATGATGCATAGATAGAGTATGAATTTTTTTTCTTAATCTTATGCATGGATATATCTTGTGTATGCATTTAGAAAATAACTTGAGTATATTTCTTAGGGGGAGCAACAGGTGGTGTGCAGATTTAATCTTCAAAAAGATTTTGATCCGAAGATGTAAGTTGATGGTTGATTCCATGTGTTTAATGTAATTGTGTATGACGTGATATGTAGTGTGTATTGTCACGAAATTGACAAAGGGGGATATTGTAAGTGCTTGTATTCGAAGCACACATGTGATTGTCAAATTTCGTAGACAAAATGATGGTTAAATCTTTAACACACTTCAATCCTCTACGGTACTTCATGAAGAGTGGCTCAACATCACAAAAATATAAGATTCAGTATGGTTACAAATGAAAGTTGTGAAAGATTAATGTGTATGCCAACCATCAGATAAAATGACCCTAAGTAAAGACATTAGGTTAGATGTTTTTTAACATAGCCATTATATACTTGAATGCATAAAATTTACTATATAAAATTGTTAATGTTCGGCCAACCCAACCTTTAGTCCAGCCAGCCAAATTTGGTCCAGCCAGCCTAACCTCGGCCTTGGCAAGTTTACAACAACAATAAATTGAAAATTCTTTTGCAAGTTTGGCCAGCCTGACTCTAGGTTAGGCCAGCCGAACTTGGCTTAGACCAACCCGGTTTCTAACAATGGAAAAATTCATATTTTAAGGGGATTTGTCTAGCCAAACCCTGTATTTGGCCAACCGAATTTTCGCTCCGGCCAGTCGAATTTTCGTTCAAGCTAGCCAAATTTTTGATATATCTTATCCCGCGAAATCCGATAGTCATTGGAACAATATCATTGAAATTTGGTCAGCCAAAGCTATTCTTAAGCTAACTGAAGTTCAAAATCCTTTAGGTAAAAATAGGGACCTTCTCTCATTGTTTTGATATACGAATAAGTGTGATAAATCATCCTCAAGTAGAGAGAGAAACTCATGTCCTTTCAAAGCTAATTGTATGGTAATTCTTACTTTATTTTTTCTTATTCAATTCCCTTTCTCAAGTTAGTTTTAAATTTAATTAAAGAGTAAACTATACTCTACTTGAGAATAGAGAATTAGATTCACAACTGTTAGGGTTTTTATTCTTTAAGAAACTTTAGATCCATATATCCTTTCTAGTTGAGCACACACTGCTTCATCGTCATCCAAGAAAGAAGATCGTTACATTGATCGAAGTCTCGACTTCATCAAATATCTTCACATTAACGTTTCATCATCTGAAGATAAGTATTTATTTCAACTTATTACTTTATTTGGGTTTGTTGAGATAGCCCAGAAATCTCAGTGGGTTGATTGGTGGTTAACCCATGAAAATCACTAAGAGGTTTTATTGTAGTAAGCATGAGAAAATCAAAAGAACTGTAAGAGGTTGTTAAGGTAAACCTATGAAAACATTAAAATATTGGAAAGCAAAAATTAAGTGGGTAGTAATTTTGGGAGTGGAGTATGTATGTGTTGAACACCGAACCATTATAATTCTCTGTGTATTTATGATGATTTTTTATCTTATTATCAGCCTTTATTATTTTGAAAGATTGATTTTAAGGACGTCGTGAAATAAGGTTATTTTGACTAAAATTATAGGTAAAGATTGTCCTATGAATAAATTAGAATTAAGGTTTCAATACTTTGTGCGATTAAGAATATATTTTCTGTGATTTATTATAAGGAATTGGCTTAGTCCTATTCATCCCCCCCTTTAAGACATCAATAGCTCATCTTTCAAAATCTCAAGTGGCCTATGTCTTTATAGGAGTGACATACAGGAGAGGATTTAGATTTTCTCTCTGATGTTGTAGAGTCCTTTTGGATCACCACCAGGACGGATATTTTAACATGAATAATCCTGTTATTTTTAAGACTTCTATTATCCCCACAAGGTTTACATGCATCAAAAGATTTACTAATATACTCATTTTGGGCTACCTTGGTATCGGCAAGATAAGATTCAAGATTACTACTTGGAGTTTCAGGTTTTGATTTTCATATTTAATTGTATCAAGTTCTAATTCAAGACTCGAACTCCTCTCATCAAGGTTAGACTTAAGATTTTTCTTTTCTTATGTGAGGGAGGAATTTTCATATCTAACTTATTCTAATTGGTTAACCAATTGAATCTTTCAAGCCTTTACCAATCCCAACATTTTTATCATTTTCATAATTTTCTTGAAAAGTTGGTCATAAGCCTCTTGCAACTCGACATCTGCATCCTCAACATCATCTTTACTATTAGAGGAGGATGTCTCTTCTTCATCCGATATGTTTGAAATTGCACGTGGTTGGATACCAAGGCTTCGGGCAAAAGCTAGGCGGAGCTATAAAATGAAGGGTATGTCCTAGAGGGTGTGATTAGGACCAAATAATATTTTTACTAATTAAAAAAAATTGCTTACTAAAAATGATATGTCAATTTAAACTAAGTAAAACAATTTAACACTAAGGCTTCTAAGCCAATAGTGGGTCTAATCACATATACTATAAAAGATGTAACAGACTAAGCAACAAGTGTATAAATGATAGTGTACATGTGTCTGTGGGATGTACTAACTATTAATTCCTACCATTCATCCAATCATGCATGCATAGAATTCTTTAATCAACCACATAAGCATAATTAAGAAAGTGCAAAAATAACATTCCCAAACGCAAGCATATATAGTAGTTCAATTTCCCTACTCCACTCCCTACAGACACACTCAACTCATGAGTGTATTGTTTTTCACTATCAAAGGTTTTAAATAAGGTTCACCTCTAACCTTTACAAGCATATACTCCCGCAGGAGGCCTACACAAGGACTTACCCATGTACTCACCAATGTCGATGGCCTATGCAAGGACTCACCATGTACACAACTATGTCAGTAGCCTACTCAAGGACTTAACCATGTACACACTTGTGTCAGTAGCCTATATAAGGACTAACCCATGTACACATCCGTGACGGTGGCTTACACAAGGACTTTCACATATACTCACCTGTATTGGTGGTGATATAGTCCTACATAAGAACCTACGAGACTTTGGGTTACAAACTCTACACTAAATCCTACATAAATGAGTGTGAGGACTCTTATAATTGATAACTTACTTGTCAGATTGAACCCTCTTTGTAGTACCTTCTTAGGTTGCTTGATCAGTGCTCTCCCGTGCTTCAATCAGCTCCCCCTTTGCTCCCCCGATCGTTGATGCCGATGCATTACCAAGGCTTCAGCTCCAAGATCAAACACCACATATGCAATGCTCCATTGAGGTGACCAAGGTGATGGGAGTTAGGCAGAATCTCTTACAACTAATGAGAAGTTGAACTCCTAAGGAATTCTCCTTAACGGATACTTTAAAGGTTAATAGACACCAGGATCTTTGTTCTTGACCGTCTTGATCCACTTGGAGCCCTTTGGACATCGGATGAAGGATTGGATCCATTCCATTTCATTCCATGTATTTTTTTATTTTATTTCCCCAGTGGATACCCAATCTTGACCATCCCGCATCCACTTGGAGCCCTTTGGATGCCGAATGACAAATCATATTCATTCTATTTTATCATTTCATGTATTGCATGCATTTTATCATACCATGCATTTGCATCACATCATGACCACTATTTCATCATGTCATGCCTTCACATCTGTAACGTCTCGAAAAAATCCGTACAAAGACCCGAGTACCACCTCAGGCAAAAATCACTAAGGACCAAATTCTTTAAGAATTAGATGAAAATTAATTAAGTACTAAACTGAATTAATAAGTAGATTAGCTTGAACCACTTTCTATATGAACTGTAAGATTGAAAACTAGTAGAATTGCAAATGCTACATTACCTAAAAACCTAAGATCAATCCCAAAACCCGGTTGCACTCGGGAGCATCACAAAACTCCGTATTGGACCTGGATCGCGCATCGAAAGTCCGATTCCTGCAAAACTATATGATTATGACCATCTTACTGGGCTTGACAACTATCTCATAAATTAAGTCCAAATAATATCCAAAAATGCACAACTTGAGCTCGGAGCAAAGTGTGTGAGAAACGTGAAGACCTTTAGAAACTGAACTCAAACTTAAGTAAATTGGGCCGTTCACTTGCGGGCCAAATTTAAAGTTTCAGACCGTCAGAATCCGACCTAACTACACCCTCGGATCAAGGAAATTTCCCTACACATGTCAATGTACTTGTGGTCCAGATCAAGTGATGGTGACCGTTAAACTGAAACAGGTCCACCACAGTTGATCTACTGATCCGATCGGACCGAAAACGTAACCTGACGTACATCCATTATCAGGGGACTCTCTCTGGACCGTATGCAGGAAATGAGCCTCCAGATGAACTCCGTTAGACTGAAATAGGTGCCCTCTGGTTATAACCTAAGTATACCATGGCCCTCAGCCTATTGAGCTCACTTTTGAGCCTATTTTAAGCCCTAAACTCACCCCTCTATCATTCCATACGAAATTGTAAAACCCTAAGAGAGAGAAGAGAGAAAAGAGAAGAAGAAAGCGAGGAGAAGTGAGAGAGTATAGTGGTCTATTGCTGGGATTCGATCCCACCACTCCACGTGCTGAATCGCCTCATCCATGTTGTTATACCGGTGATACCGAATCCATTTTTGGGTAAGAAATCCTAACCCTAATCTGTTTTAGGGATTCAAATAGAGTGAGTGATGAAATAGCTAACCTATTTCATGAAATAACTGGCCGTTGTGCCATAGACAAAGCCATTGTATTCGAACTGAGTTCGATACGAGTCTACCGGCAGAAGGTGCGGACTATAAATGTTTAGGTTATGGTTTTCAGGGCTTTCAATGTCAGTAATGATTTGTGACTGACTTGATTGCTGTCATATGTGCTTAGATACGATGTTTTCCGTGTATTACACATATATATGAACTATGTTGAATATAATGCATTTTATGTGTTTGCTGAAATGTCTGAATAAATATGGTATTATGATTTGTGCTTGCCATGCTTATTAATTGAGAATACATAATCGTTGTATGTGTGGCAACTCCTTTGTGAAAGGATTCGCCATAATATATGTTATAACTAATATACTACATGTATGTTGTAATGTGTAGTCTAAGTGTTTGGTAAATTGTCTGAATGAATAATTGTTTGATGAACTGTATTTATTAAAGGTGTTGAGATAAGATTCTCAATCACCTTAGCTATTCGCATAGATTTCTCCATGTAATTTACATTAGGCTTAGTGATCCATCTATGAAATGCTTATGTGTGATGATATGTGCACTATGTTTATTAAAATGCTCAAATGTGATTTATATTTGAATTGGTCGTGAAGTGTTGTGTGGACTACCAGATATGAATGCTTATTGTGTTGGAGTATGATTGAGACTGATATGCAGTCCAGGCAATCGGTAACAGGTTCCGACCGAGTGGCTGACTTAGCTTCGCCACACGGACTCGTTCGATAAATCTGAGTCGAACGGTGACTATCGACAGTGGTTAGGCCACACAGAGTGTGTATGCACTCCATGTTAATTAGATTCGCGTGTGCTCATACCAATCAAGCTTGTCAAGTAACTTAATTTGTAACGCCCTGAAATTCGGGGGTCGAGCATAACTCAGCTCCCGAGTTCCAAAACATCACTTATGCAACATATTTAATGAAGGATATATGTTGACTGTATTAGTGCATAAAATATGGAATAGATTAAGCCAAAACACAGATACGATTCAGGGATAAGTGAATAAAGCAAGTGGAAGACTTATAGGAAAATATGTGTACAAGTGTAAATCCCTGAAGTACATATACAAGCCAGGTCGAATAAAAGTGTTATTTAACAAAATTATGAGTATCAAGTTACATCATTTCAGATCCCAAAAATAATCCCAGAGATCCCGCACATCAGACCGAGGCTCGCTAGAACCCGTCTGAAAACTGCATATAGGAGAAGGCAGCCTCGTCATCATCCAGTTCCCGCTCTGCCTCAGAAGTCGCATCCACATCTGCAACATCAGAGCCTAAGACAGAGTCTGGTGGGTGTTTAACACCGCCCCAGAAACGTGGGAGTGAGTGATCAACTCAGTGGAACAATAAGGCACTGGTTAACATGTTATCAGTTCAATCAAACAGTAATGATAAAGCAGAACAATTAAATAAATCCTAAGTACTCTTGTTAATGCAAGGATGTATGCAAAATGATGCGTGCCCTCACGTGTACACCCTCAACGTCTTCATCTTACGTTACGCATGACATCGCCTCAAAGTGCGCCACATCTACAAAGCACATGCAAATGCGGTGCATGGATATGATTACCAAGTTGTTATTAGTCCATTTCACACAGTAGGATTGGGAAACTAAGATACCTTCCTCATATCACCATCCAAACAGTGATCCATACTAGGGTCGTCAATCCTAGACATCTCATACGATCATATATTTGAGGTCGTAGCAAAGGGCTCGTCACCAATCAATGCACGCCTTTCATGCCCTTCCTACCACAGTTCGGCTCGTCACCTCATTGCGGTATCCAGGTATGCTCGAGATCACTACAAAGGGCTCGTCACCAATCAATGTAGGCTAACAGCACGAATATAGTATCCCATACCACCATAATCGGCTCACGAGATTAGTTGCTCACTGGTCACTACGGGGAGGCTCGTCACCCCAGCGTAGGCCGACAGCTCGACCATGGTATCCCATACCACCATGTCCGACTCATGAGTCTTAGCGGATCAAGTACCATAGTTAATAGGATGTCACTGGTAAGTTCGGTACCCTAGATTCAAGCAATAGCGTCCATACATGGTAAGCGTACATCGGACAATCGGGTTACTTGATGAACTCGATTAGCATGAGCGCACGTTGAATTGAACGACATAGAGTGCGCAAACACTCCGCGTGGCCAAACCACTGCCGATAACTCTAATACGACTCGGGTTCGTCTAATACGTCCTACGTGGCGAAAGCGATCTCAACCACGAACATAGGGTCAATTACCAATTTCCTGGACTAAGGCATAGTCCCAAACACATTACACTACTACAGGTACTCATGTGGAATGTAAAACAGTAATGGAACAACAACTTAAATCATGGTACATACTCATCTGAAGAATATCAACTTAATCATAAATGTAAGCATAGGAAATGCTTGAATTTAAATAACATGGAATGTAACTTGCATAAAGGAAATCATGCGCATCAATAGGAGTGTTGAGAATCACTTCTCAACGCCCGCTACTAGTGTAATAAGTTACACTTTAGATCATTCATGCATTTCTACAAACACTTAGCATACATGGAACAACATATATGAAGTATGTTGGAATACATGCATTTAGACAATTCCTTTTACCAAGGAGTTGTCATACATGCATCTAGCATACATACATGACAAATAATCATGGCAAACACGAGTGCATATTTTATACATATACGGTACTTTATAAATACACATAGAATACACAAATCTCAATATAACGCATGCATATCAGGAAAGCAACGTAAATACAACATTTGGCATGTGAAATCTCATCCATAACAAGAATAAATCACTAACTGGGATTGAAAGCCTTGAAAACCATAACCTATACACTTAAAGTCCGCACCTTAAGCGAAGAAAGAACCACCGAACTGATTTAGACGAGTTGTCTTCCTCAACGGCGCTAGAATACCCTAAAACAAGGATAGAAATGAGATACAACAACTCCAAAACTAATCTAAGCTCTAACACAAGTTAGGGTTAGGTTAACTTACCTTAAAATGAACTCAGAACCGTCAGAATAATGATTCAAAGTGAAGGTTCAAAGATGAAGAAGAACAAAGAAGAATCCAAGATGATTCACCAACTTATCTCTCTCACTTTCTCTCTCTTTTCCACTCTCTTTCCAAGCTAGGGTTAGAGAAAATCGTATGGAAAAGAGAGCTAGGGTTTAAGGACTATAAATAGGCCTATTCTTGATGAAAATAACCCCAGGGTCAAGGTATACTTAGGTTATAACCAAAGTAAGCCTTTCTCGATCCAACGAAGCACTTCTGGTGGGCCTATAACCACGAAAGGTCGGACTTAAGCTCATTGACCATGGATCTAGGTCAAGCTGAGTTTTCATACCGACCGGCTCTTCAGATCAGCCGTGGCGGACCACACTCAATTCAACGGTCACAGAAACTCGATCAGGTCCACAAGCACTACGATATGCCTGGGCCAACTATCCTGATCAGAGGGTGAAATTGGGTCAGAATCCAATGGTCAGATAGCTTAAAATCGTCGCGCAAGCGACACGACTCAGATTTCATAAAAAGCTTAATAAATTCCAACCGTTCTCACACTCTTCACTCCGAGCTCAAGCAAATCGACCCAGAACATCACATGGACTTGATTTTCGAGGAGATGGTCAAGCCCAACTCGGTGACCGCAACAGCATAAGATCATCGCCATCGGACTTTCGACGCGCGGTCTAGGTCCTATCCAGATCTTCCAAAAATTCCCAGAACAACTGGATTTAGCGATGGATCCCAGATTTCAGAGTAACGTAGCGCTCACTAATCTATACGTTTAGAACCATGCAGATACAATTTAAAGTGATTGATGCGGATTTCACAAGCAATCGAGTAAAGCGCTAATTACCCCAAAACAACTACTTAAGGAAAGATTAGCACAGAAATTCCAAGGTCGTTACAATCTACCCCCCTTAAAGAAAATTTCATCCTCGAAATTCATACCTTCATATAATCCTCAAGGATCAGAGGGTAGGTCTTTCTGACCCCAGCTTCAGATTCCCAAGTAGCCTCTTCCACACCATGATGCGTCGATAGCACCTTCACAAGAGGGATAACCTTGCTACGCAATACGTGCTCCTTCCTGTCGAGAATACGCGTCGGTCGCAGTACATAAGTGGCATCCTCACTCAACTGCACTTGCTCCCAACTGATAATATGCGAAGGATCAGGAACGTACTTCTTCAGCATAGAAACATGAAATACGTTATGCACGCCCGCAAGAGGTGTGGGCAAAGCAAGGCGGTATGCTACCGCTCCCACTCGATCCAAAACTTGAAATGGACCAATAAATCTCAGCGTCAGCTTCCCCTTCTTACCGAACCGCAGAACTCCCTTCATAGGAGAGACCTTCAGAAAAACATGGTCTCCCACTACAAACTCAAGCGGTCGACGCCTCGTATCAGCATAACTCTTCTGCCTACTCTACGCTGTCAAAAGTCGACGTCGAATGATGTCAACCTTCTCTGAAGTCACCTGCACCAACTCTGGGCCAAGCAAACTACGCTCACCAATCAATGCCCAACAATGTGGTGCTCTGCACGGGCGACTATACAACGCCTCATAGGGAGCCATACCGATACTCGCCTGGAAACTATTATTATATGCGAACTCTGCATACTGAAGACAATCATCCCAACTGTCCTTGAAATCCAAAACACAAGCTCGCAGCATATCCTCCAGGACTTGATTCACGCGCTCCGTCTGCCCATCTGTTTGCGGATGAAACGCGGTGCTAAACTTCAGTTTCACACCCATTGCTTCCTGGATACGAGTCCAGAAGATAGATGTAAAACGCGTGTCTCTATCAGACACAATCTCCAGGGGAACTCCATGCAGACGCACTATCTCCTTGATATACAACCTAGCCAACTCGTCTGCAGAGTAAGTGACTCTGATCGGTAAGAAATGCGCCGACTTCGTTAATCGATCGACGATCACCCAAATAGAGTCAAATCCCTTTCTCGTCCTCGGCAACCCAGAAATAAAATCCATAGAGATGAAATCCCACTTCCATTCAGCTATGGGCATGGGCTGCAACAACCCAGGAGGTCGGCGATGCTCTACCTTGACCTGCTGGCACGTGAGACAACGAGAAACAAATTCAGCAATCTGGACCTTCATATTGTCCCACCAATAAGACCTCTTCATATCCTGATACATCTTCGTGCTACCTGGATGCATCGCAAGTTTAGAACTATGGGCTAACTCGAGAACCTCACGTCTCAAGTCAGGGATGTCAGGAACACATAACCGGCCACGAAAGCGTAGGCCCCCATTAGAACTAACACTCCAGTCGGAGTTCTCATCTGTACCAACCCGCTGCCTCATCTTCACCAAAAGCTCATCATCTGCCTGAGCTGCAACGATCCTCTCGTCGATAACGGGCTGTACACGAATGTGTGCGATAACCTCATACGGCTCAACCACCGTAAGCTTCTGCTCAAAATCGCGCACGAACTCCAACATATCCCACTCTGCTATCATCAGCGGAGCCGCAAACTCAATAGCCTTCTTGCGACTCAACGCATCTGCCACAAGGTTCGCTTTACCAGGATGGTAAGAAACATCGAACTTGAAGTCCTTCAATGTTTCCATCCACCTGCGCTGCCTCATATTCAAATCACGCTGCGTGAAGATATACTTAAGGCTCTTGTGGTCACAAAAGAGCTCGAACTCCTCACCATAGAGGTAATGTCTCCAAAGCTTTAATGCGAAGATGACAGCTGCCAATTTCAGGTCGTGCGTAGGGTAATTCTCTTCGTGTTTCATCAATTGATGCGAAGCATAAGTAATCACCCTGTCCTTCTGCATAAGGACACAACCTAGGCCAACGCAAGAGGCATCAGTATATATAATATACTTAACCCCTTACTCTGGCAATACTAGCACAGGGGCGGACGTCAACTTGTCCTTCAGCTCCTGAAAAGCTAACTCCGCCTACTCACTCCAAGCAAACTTCAAATCTTTCCGTGTCAACTGCGACAACGGTCTGGCAATCTTCGAGAAGTCCTGAATAAAGCGTCGATAATAGCCTGCAAGACCTAGAAAACTCCTCACCTCAGTAACTGAACCAGGCTGCTTCCAGTCCTGCACTGCAGCTACCTTGGCAAGGTCGACGGCTATTCCTTCCTTGGACACCACATGTCCTAGGAACTTGACTTCCTCTTTCCAGAAATCACACTTCTTGAACTGTGCGAAAAGCTGATGCTCCCTAAGAGTATCCAAAACCGCTCTTAAGTGCTCCTCGTGCTCTGCCCGGCTCGCTGAATAAATCAAAATGTCATCAATAAAGACAATGACGAATCGAAACAGGAATGGCCGAAACACCCTGTTCATTAGATCCATGAACACGGCCGGTGCGTTCTCCATCAAGGATAGTGCCTTAACACTATCATTTTCATCTCCTTTTCTTCCTTATCTCCATCTATTGAGCACAAAGGCCCTCCTTTTGTGCCTCAAACCCTCTAGAAACTCATCAACCCATCTCATCCTTCAAGCATTCCCATTCCCGATGGCTCTTTTCGAGTTTATCACCGCCATCTTCTAGATCTCTACGCTCCTTTTTCTTATAGGAAGGAAAAGAGCAGCCCCGTATGAGGCCGAGCTAAGTCGACCACACCGTACTACAAGGAGGGCAGACGTCGAAGCCAGTACAAGTGTCGAGCGTGAACGGAAGTCCAAGCGGGACCTCGATCCTCAGATTCCATTGGAGAGATCGCTACTGCCAAACATCAACCTTGGTAAGTTCCGTAACTACAAGGTCATATTTGAGGCACATGTCGATAAGAAGATGTTTGGGATGTATCCAGCCATCGATTTTCTCCTAGATAATGGGTGGGGTCCCATATTTGAAGGGAACACTCATGTGAGTGAACACACCATGTGCACCTTCTACGCCCTCATTCAGAACCTACTATTGAAGCCTCTCCAGTTTACTATCCCTCTAGGAAGGCAGGAGATCATAGTTGGTGTGGACAAGATTGCCCACATTATGGGAGTCAAAAGAGGTGTGGTGCACGCTAGTGAGAAGAACCTCACTAGTGAGCGAGAGAAGAGACTCCGCACACATTTCCTATGCGGTCGACTCAAGCATTGGAGGTGGGGAAATAGTCTCGCTTCATCCAAGATGATGGCCAACTTCTGCCTGCTCCACCACATATGCACGTATAACGTGTATCCAAGGTGGAGTAACCGCACCGAATGCACAAGATTTATGGTGGATTTCTAGTTCAAAGTTGGGCAAGGGGAGAAAGTATGCCTACCTACACTTATCCTATCCCAGATAATCCGCACTGCGTGGTCTAAGAGAGAAAGCTCCTCGCTACCTTTTGGTTGATTGATTTGCAAAATTGCCCGTCACTACTGCTTCCGACTCCAAATGGATAACATCGCCCCGATCCACATTATCAGTGACAACATACTCGACAACATGGGCATTAGCCAAAGGTGACGCCAAGCTCGCCTTAAGGAGCAAAGCGATGATACAGAAGGAGAAAGTGAAGATGTCAAGGAAGGTGAAGGTGAGGAAGAGAGTGGTGATAAAGAAGAAGAAAGTGGTGAGGAAGGCAGTGGAGATAAGGGCAGTAATGAAGGAGGAGAGTAGGAAGGGGAAGAAGTGGAGGCCCAAGACTCTGATGGGGGCTCTCCTCCTACTACACAGGAGCATGACAGTGATCAGGCTGCTATCGAAGGCTGCTTGGCGTAGCTTGAGGAGGGCCAGGTCGCCCTGTGACAGGAGGTCAGCGAGACCCGGGCCTTCGTGAAACAAAAATTTAAAAAGGTGTCTCACACCTTGAAGCATATCCTATGCTGCATGCAGCACAAGGGTGCTCCTCCACCATCGCTAGATTTGGACAACTAGTCTCATGTGTAGTCGTCTCTTAGTTTGCTTTACTGTTAGTCTTCTTTTGTACTAGCCTTAGTAGGTTTGTTTGGTCGTTAGTATGTTTAGTGGTTAATGCCTGTTTAAAATTAGCTGACATGCATCTTCTGTCATGACTCATGTGAATCTACATCCCATGTATTGTGAAAATTTTGGTAAATGAAATGCATGAAGTTTCTTCTGCTTGTAATGTGAATGATGTGTGGGTGACTGTATGTCCTTATGTTGAATCTAACAAGGGTTGCACCATATGTTGTATATAGGGGATGCCACCAAAGGCTACACGGAGTACAACACGTCTTACACTTGGCGACACGATTGACAGGGCACCTCCCCTAAGTGATAGCCATACGGACCCCAGTTTGGGCCCGATTCATAAGACTATGCCGGATTCTCAGCTTGCCACTGGCCCCACTAATGGGCCGATACCTGTTGCACCACCGGTTTCAGAGCAGAACCGCGTGTCTACCTCGACGCCACAAGTGTCTTAGTTGGCTCTTCCTCCTGATAGGTTAGAGCAGATGATACTCTTGATGTAGCAGCAGCAACAGCAACAACAGCAGTTTTTGGCCACCATTGCGGGGGCCATTGCTCAGAATATACACACGGTCTTGCCTGAACCGCCAGTGTAGCCTGCTGGAAATATGAGTGTCAGCAGCTTATACGAGCGATTCCAGTGCTTCCGACCTCCTACTTTTACATGTACTCACAGACCCGAGGAGGTCGAGTATAGGCTCGACCGCATCTCTAAGATGCTAAAGCCACTGCACTGCACTGAGGTGGAGCAGGTTGAGCTGGTCATATACATGTTCGAAAAGGAGACCAGTCTCTGGTGGGACAGCATCCTACGGACCGTGGCCGTTAATTATGTATGGACTTGGGAGGCTTTTGAGACGTGCTTCCACGAGAAGTATTTTCCTCTCACCTACCATAATGAGAAGGAGGGAGAGTTTCTGCGCCTTCGATAGGGAAGGATGACAGTTGCGGAGTAGAGAACAGATTCACAAAGTTGGCTAAGTACACTCTGTTGATATTAGCGGATGAGTCGATGCGTATAAGGCGATTTTCTAAGAGTCTGCGACCCGAGATACGCTCGAAGATGTGCTGCGCTAACATACCTCACTATGCTGAGCTGGTGAGCATGTCTCTACGGGCCGAGCAGGATTGGGACAGGTTGTCCCATACACGTGTGCCTATGGTTCCTAGGCCTCAACTAGACTTACTGAACAGACCGTTCCTTGGCAAGAGGCCCTATGCAGACTCGCCTCCCAGGCTTGCAGCTCCACCAACTCAACTAAGGCGAGCGAACTTGTGGTGTACCTACTGCAAGAGGTCTGGCCACGTTAATACATATTGTTTCACCAAGATGAGGGACAATGGCTTCTCACAGCCTCTGAGGATCAACCGCCAGCTTCCTCAAACTATTGCAGCCCCACCTCTACGGTCAACACCAACACATCCATCTTTTCGACCGCCTACACCTCGATTTAGGCCGTCTCAGCGACCTATGGTACCGCAGCCCAACCGTTCTTAGCAGGTGAGAGTACATGCTCTTGCAACTGAAGCATCTGATTCAGCAGCTACGGTGCCTTTAGCTTTCAAGGTCACTGCCCACATCCAAGGTACCCCCATATTTCTGTTGGTGGACACCAGGTCTACTATTTCGGTGATATCATGTTCTGCAGTCAAGCGTTTAGGGCTGAATACGACCCCGATGGTTGGGGTGAGAGTTATCGCAGCACTAGAAACTTTAACAGATGCCACCAAGTTGTGTGAGGGTTACTTGATAGATTTAGGGAGCAGGACAATATGCATTGACTTGATTGTCACCACGATATACCATTTCGATGTCATCCTTTGTATGGATTGGCTTACTGAAATGAGGGCCGAGATCGACTGCGAGACCCAACTGGTGACGGCGCACGGGCCTGAAAACATGACCTTCACTTTCCCCGTTCAGGTCAATTGTCCCTTCCGGGTTCTTTGTTATGCTGCCCTATTGAAGGATCATAGTGGTCCGACACTTGAAAACACGCCAATCATTCGAGATTTTGAGGATGTGCTCAGAAAGATACCTGGATTGCCTCCTCAGCGCGAGATCAATTTTACCATTGATCTAATGCCTAGTGCGACACCCATTTCATTACCGACTTATCGCATGCCTCCGTGTGAGATGGAGAAATTGAGGAAACAGATCGATGATCTGTTAGATGCTGGCTTCATATGACTGAGTGTATCTTCTTAGGGAGCACTCATGTTGTTTGTGAAGAAGAAAGATGGATCACTGAAATTGTGTATTGATTACCACAAATTAAACTAAGTGACGATGAAGAACAAGTACCCTTTGCCGATGATAGATGATCTATTGATCAGTTGAAGGGGGCGCAGTATTTCACGAAGATCGACTTAAAGTCAGGGTATCACCGGTTGTGCGTCAGGGATGAGGACATGCAGAAGATAGCTTTTAGGACCACTTTTGGGCACTACGAGTTCCTTGTGATGTCGTTTGGACTCATAAACGCACTGGCCGTGTTCATGGACCTAATGAACCGAGTGTTTCGGCCGTATCTATTCCGATTCATCATTGTGTTTATAGATGACATCCTGATATACTCTAAGAGTCAGGAGGATCATGAGGAACACCTGCGAGCAGTCTTTGATATTCTAAAGAAGAACCAGTTGTTTGCGCAGTACAAGAAGTGCGACTTCTAGAAAGAAGAAGTCAAGTTCCTAGGACATGTGGTGTCCAAGGAAGGGATACTTGTGGGCCTCGCCAAGGTGGCAGCAGTTCAGGACTGGGAGCTACCCGGTTCGGTTATAGAGGTGAGGAGTTTCCTGGGACTCGCTTGCTACTATCACCGATTCATTAGGGATTTTTCCAAGATAGCCAGACCGTTGTCTCAGCTAACTCGGAAGGATCTTAAGTTTGCCTGGAATGAGAAGACGGAAGCAGCTTTTCAGGAACTGAAGGATAAGTTGACGTCCGCCCCTGTGCTAGTATTGCCAGAGCAAGGGGTCAAGTATACGATATACACCGACGCCTCTCATGTGGGTTTAGGTTGTGTTCTGATGTAAAAGGACAGGGTGATTGCTTATGCCTCGCGACAGTTGAGGAAACACGAGGAGAACTATCCTATGCACGACTTGAAGTTGGCAACCATCATCTTTGCATTAAAGCTCTAGAGACATTACCTTTATGGAGAGGAGTTCGAGCTCTTTTGCAATCACAAGAGCCTCAGGTACATATTCACACAAAGAGACTTGAATATGAGGCAGCGGCGATGGATGGAAACCTTGAAAGACTTCAAGTTCGAGGTCTCCTACCATCCCGGCAAGGCCAACCATGTGGTAGATGCATTGAGCCCCAAGAAGACTATAGCATTTGCGGCTCCTCTAATAATCGATGAATGGAATATGGTCGAGTTTTTGCTAGAGTTTGAGCAAAAGCTTACGGTTGAGGAGCCGTTCAAGAGCGTCGCCCATATTCGTGTGCAGCCACTCATCGATGACCGAATCATAGTGGCTTAAGGCGAGGACGAATGGTTAGTGGAGTTGAGGAAGCGAGCCAATGACAATGCAGACTCTAAATGGAGACTTAGTACGGATGGGGGTTTACGTTATCGTGGCCACCTATGCATCCCAAACCTTCATGAATTGAGAAGGGAAGTTCTAAGGGCAGCTCACAATTCGAAGATGGCGATGCATCCCGGTAGTACAAAGATATATCAGGATATGAAGCGCTCGTACTAGTGGGACAACATGAAGGCCCACATAGTAGATTATGTGTCCCGTTGTCTCACATGCCAGCAGGTCAAGGCAGAGCATCGGCGACCTCCTAGACTACTTCAGCCCATGCCCATAGCTGAATGGAAATGGGATTTCATCTCTATGGACTTCGTTTCAGGGTTACCGAATATAAGGAAGAGACAAGACTCCATTTGGGTGATCACGGACTGATTGACGAAATTGGCTCATTTTCTCCCTATTTGAGTTTCGAACTCTGCAGATGATTTGGCCAGGCTGTACATTAAGGAGATAGTACGTCTACATGGAGTTCCTATGGAGATCTTGTCAGACAGAGACATACGATTCACATCTATCTTCTGGACTCATATCCATGAAGCAATGGGTGTGAAACTAAAATTCAGCACCACGTTCCACCCACAGACGGAATAGGTGAATCAGGTGTTGGAAGATATGTTGCGAGCTTGTGTGCGTGATTTCAAGAACAGTTGGGATGATTGTCTTCCTTATGCTGAGTTCGCCTATAACAACAGCTTCCAGGCGAGTATTGGTATGGCCCCCTATGAGGCACTGTATGGGCGTCCCTATTAAGCACCGTATTGTTGATCAGAGGTTGGTGAGAAGAGTTTGATTAGCCCAGAGTTAGTTCAGGCAACCTCAGAGAAGATCGACATTATCAGGCATCGACTTCTTACAGCATAGAGCAGACAGAAGAGCCACGCCGATATGAGGCGATGACCGCTAGAGTTCGAGGTTGGGGACTATGTGTTCCTGAAAGTTTTTCCTATGAAGGGAGTCCTTCGGTTTGGCAAGAAGGGAAAGCTCACGCCGAGATTCATTGGCCGATTGCAGATACTAGACCGAGTGGGTGTGGTAGCCTACCGCTTTGCTTTGCCCACACCACTCGTAGGCTTGCACAACATATTTCACGTTTCAATGCTGAAGAAATATGTTCCTGACCCTTCCCACATTATCAAATGGAAGCAGGTGCAGTTGAGTGAGGACACTACTTATGTATTGCGACCGACACGTATCTTAAATAGGAAGGAGCAAGTGTTGTGCAGTAAAGTTATCCTACTTGTGAAGGTATTATGGACACATCATACTGAGGAAGAGGCTACTTAGGAAACAGAAGCCGAGGTACGCAAAACTACCCTCAGATTCTTGAGGAGTACAAAAAGATACTAATTTTGAGGATGAAATTTTTTTAAGGGGGGTAGATTGTAACGTCTCGGAAAAATCCTTACAAAGACCCGAGTACCACCTTAGGCAGAAATCACTAAGGACCAAATTCTTTAGGAATTAGATGAAAATTAATTAAGTACTAAACTGAATTAATAAGCAGATTAGCTTGAACTACTTTCTATACGAACTACAAGACGCAAAACTAGTAGAATCGCTAATGCTACATTATCTAAAAACCTAGGATTAATCCCAAAACCCGGTTGCACTCGAGAGCATCATGAAACTTCATATCGGACATGCACCACGTGTTAAAAGTTCAAATCTCGCAAAACTATACGATTATGACCGCCTTACTGGGCTTAACAACCATCTCGGAAATCAAGTCCAAATAGTATCCAGAAACGCACAACTTGAGCCCAGAGCGAAGTGTGTGAGAAACGTGAATATCTTTAGAAAATGAACTCAAACTTAAGTGAATTAGGATATTCGCTTGCGGGCCAAATTTAAGGTTTCAGACCGTCAGAATCCGACCCAACTACACCCTCGGATCAGGAAATTTTTCCTACACAGGTCAATGTACTTGTGGTCCTGATCGAGTGATGACGACCGTTAAACTGAAACAGGTCCACCACGGTCAATCCACTGATCCGATCGGACTGAAAATGTAGCCTGATGTAGATCCATTGTCAGGGGACTTTCTCTGGACCATATGCAGAAAATGGGCCTCCAGATGAACTCCGTAACCTAAGTATACCATGGCCTTAGGCCCATTGAGCTCACTTTTGAGCCTATTTAAAGCCCTAAACTCACCCCTCTCTCATTTCATACGAAATTGTAAAACCCTAAGAGAGAGAAGAGAGAAAAGAGAAGAAGAAAGTGAGGAGAAGTGAGATAGAGTAGTGGTCTATTGCTGGGATTCGATCCCACCACTCCACTTGCTGAATCGCCTCATCCGTGTCGCTATACCAGTAATACCGATTCAATTTTTGGGTAAGAAATCCTAACCCTAATCTGTTTTAGGGATTCAAATAGAGTAAGTGATGAAATAGCTAACCTATTTCATGCAATAGGTGGTTGTTGTGCCGTAGACAAAGGCATTGTGTTCGAACTGAGTTTGATATGAGTCTACGCGGGAGGTGCGGACTATAAATGTTTAGGTTTTGGTTTTCAGGGCTTTCAATGTCAGTAATGATTTGTGACTGACTTGATTGCTGTCATATGTGCTTAGATATGATGCTTTCCGTGTATTACACATATATATGAACTATGTTAAATATATTGCATTCTATGTGTTTGCTGAAATGTCTAAATGAATATGGAATTATGATTTGTGCATGCCATGCTTATTAATTAAGAATGCATAATTGTTGTATGTATGGCAACTCCTTTGTGAAAGGATTCGCCATAATATATGTTATAATTAATATACTACATGTATGTTGTAATGTGTAGTCTAAGTGTTTGGTAAATTGTCTGAATGAGTAATTGTTTGATGAACTGTATTTATGAAAGGTGTTGAGATAAGATTCTCAATCACCTTAGCTATTCGCATAGATTTCACCATGTAATTTACATTAGGCTTAGTGATCCATATATGAAATGCTTATATATGATAATATGTGCACTATGTGTTTGTTAAAATACTCAAATGTGATTTATATTTGAATTAGTCGTGAACTGTTGTGTTGACTACCATATATGAATGCTTATTGTGTTGGAGTATGATTAGGACTGATACGCAGTCCAAGCAATCGGTAATAGGTTCCGACCAAGTGGCTGACTTAGCTTCGCCACACGGACACATTTGATGAATCCGAGTCGTACGGTGGCTATCGATAGTGGTTAGAACACACGGAGTGCGTATGCGCTCCATGTCGATTAGATTAGCATGCGCTCGTACCAATCGAGCTTGTCAAGTAACCCGATTGGCCTAATGTGTGTTCACCATGTACGGACATAATTGCTTAAATCTAAGGTGCCACTTACCAATGAAAACCCGTTTAACCTTGGTACCACAATCGGCTAAGACTCATAAGTCGAGCATAGTGGTATGGGACATCGTGGTCGAGTTGTTGGCTTACGCTGGGGTGACGAGCCTCCCCGTAGTGTCTAGTGAGCAACCCAGACTCATAAGCCGAATACAGTGGCATGGGACACGGTATTCGTGCTATCAGCCTACGATCAAGTGACGAGCCTCTCATAGTGACCTCGAGCATACTTTAAGTCTACGTTGAGGTGATGAGCCTTTCCGTACTAAACTAGAGTATAAACCAGGCTTGCACTGAGGTGACGAGCCTCTCTATGGTGACCTAGAACTGCCTATCATATGCGACTAACTAGGATTGACGACCCTAGATGGATCATTATTTGGGTAAGTGACGTATACGGAGGTACCTTAGCTTCCCGAATATGTTGTTTGAATAAACCTAATTAAGAAATGGGCAACACGATCATACATGCATTACATGTGCTTTGACGAGGAAGTGCATGTGTCAGGAGTGGTGCATACCGCGATCGTGAGATGATGTCGCTAAGGGAGTGTAGGCAAGGGCATACATCATTATCGCATACCATTCCTGCATTAACAAGAGTACTTAGGATATGATTGTTGTACTACTTTATCATTACTGCTTGATTGAGTTGATAACATGTTAACCTTTGCCTTATAGCTCCACTGAGTTGATCACTCACTCCCACTCTAGGACGGTGTTTTAAAACACCAACCAGACCCTGTTATAGTTGCAGATGACGACGAGGCTTGCATGACGGAGCTTGACTTCGCTCATGACGAGGAGTTCTCCTTTATGCAGTTATCAGGCGGGTCTATGTAGGCCATGTTCTGATCGACGGGGTTCCAGGGATGATGGCTAGATGCCATTACACTTTACCATTTGGTATTTTGGGGACACACATGTATATTTATTTTGGATATCTTGGGAATTGTACATGTACATATTTAACCTGGTAACATGTTCACACTTTAGAGACCTACAACAGTTTATATGTTTTATATATCTATCACAGTCTTCCACTTGCTTAAATTTAATCGTCTCTAGAGTATGATATGTTGATTTAGCTTAATCCCGTTCATGTTTAAAAGTACTAACACAGACAACATTAAATCACCATTTTCTATGTTGCATAAGTGATGCGTCGGAACTCGGGTGTTAAGCTTTTGCTCGACCCTCAGATTTCAGGGCGTTACAGCATCCGTCTCATTTTTATGCTTCATTCAATAAGGGAATCCTAATTCCGACCATCTAAATTTCCAAAAAGACCTTTGAAATGTCAGGTGGAAAATCAGGTCCGTTCCATTTCATCCAACATCTCCGATCTTGATCATCTAAAGTTTTGATCGAGGCCATTAGACGTCGTATAACGGATCGGGTCCACATTATCCACATTGATCAAACCCTGATTCCAACTGTCCAAATTTCTCAAAAAGCCCTTTTAGATGCTGGATGGCAAATAAGATCCATTCCATTTCACCCAACATCTCCGATGTTGACCACTTAATGCACTAATCAAGGCCATTAGACACAATATGATGGATTAGATCGACACATATCGATCACCCCAAATCTTGACCGTCCAAAGTTCCAATCGGAACCTATTGGACGTTGTATGATGGATCAAATCTATCTCCAGCCATATCACAAGACCAAACTCTGCAAGCGCAACATCCATGCAAATGTTAAAAGTTAGGTATGTTTGCTCAACAAAAAAAAAAACTAAAAACTAAAAAAAGGAAGAAGCATACATAAGATGGTCAACCTGACCTCACGGCTACAGGCTGATCATCCCAAGAAAAGGATAAATCCAGAATACTTTGCTTGGATACGTAAATTAGCCTAATCGCACTCCAACTTGCGAAATGAGCTTTTACAAACCACGATGAAAAAATTCAGAATTTAATTGGATAAAGCATAATCTAGAAAAATCTAGTCTGAGACTCCTATAAAACTATTGCAATGTAATGCGAGAGATCCATAAAGTCATCAAACGAGCATGCATGCAACTGCCCATTATAAACAATATGCTTGCAAACAATCTTATGACATATGCAGCATTGAAAAAACTACTATTTACATATATAACATGTGTTCCTCCTAAGGCCACGAGCGTATTATCTCTAACCACTCAAACATCCAACCTAGTAGATTTCTTCGATATGTATGTCGATCAATGGTGTAAAAGGGTTACAATAAGATATTGCAATGTTTTTCCCCACCCTCACTAATTTTTTCAATTAAGCTTTTAACTAAGAAAGCTTCTCGATCACGACACTTTTGTAAGAAGAAGAACCAATCGTCTCTCCATTTAATCCATGTGGGGTGTCCATTCGCTTTGACATTCGGTTGTCCCCCAATCTTTGCCAAAGAGGGGCATGTATAGACACCCCAAACTGGCTTAAAACTGGCTGAGCATCAGCCGGTTCTGACTAAAGTTGGTGGATGCACAATTGACTGCTGATTTTGGTTCAAAATTAGCGAAGCGTCAGCTAGTTTCGATCAAAATCGGTCATCACTCCACCAGTTGCAAGTTCGGGCTCGATTTGCACATGGTTCGGACTCGGTTTACAACTTCTCATTAGTTGTAGGAGATTTTATCCAACCTCCCATCACCTCAATTGCCGCATTGGAGCATCACATGAAAAGTGTTTGATCTTAGAGTTGAAGCCTAAGCAAAGCATCAGCATCAAGATCGAGGGAGCAAAGAGGAGCTGATTGAATCATAGAAGAGCATTAATCAAGAAATCCGAAAAGGCGCTCCAAAAAGGACCCAATCCGACAAGTAAGTTGTTATGTGTAAGAGTTTGTGTACACACCTTCCTTATGTAGGATTGAATTTAAAAGTTTAAATTGCCAAACTCGGCTAGGTTCTTTTATAAGACATTAGCTCTCGTGTAGGGTTTAAATCAAAGTCCTTGTGTTAGGCCACCAGACATGGGTGCATACGTGTTAGTCTCTGTGAGAGTCTCTGGCGAGAGTAAACGTAGGTCCTTGGATTAGGATAGAGGTTGTTGATTAGTGTAAGGAAGACCAACTAAAGTTTCTTATCAGAGCCTCCAGTGAGAGTATACATCAGTAGGTTCTTGTGTAGGACCGATGTTCATGGTGAGCCTATAAAAAACCACGAAAAGTCTCCTGCGGGAGTCGGTCCTTTGTGTAGGATTGTAAAGGTTAGAGGTGAACCAAATTAAATACCTCCAATAGTGAAATTCGATATACTCATGGGTTGAGTGCGTCCGCTAGGAGTGGAGTAAGGAAACTGAACCACTATACATGCTTATATTTGGGATTATTATTTAAGTACTTGTTTAATTTTACTTATGTGTGGATGTTTAATTATATGTATATATGATTATATGAATGCTAGGAGTTGATAGTTAGCACATCCCATACACACATGTACACTATCATGTTTATAGACTAGTTGCTTATTGCAACATCGTTTGTAGTCTATGTTATTGGACCCTCTAAGGGCTTGGAAGCATTAGAGTTAATTACCTTACTTAGTTTAAATTGCATATTATTTTAAGTAGGCAATTGAATTTAAATGGTATAAGTTTTAATTTGTCCTAATCACCCCCTTCTAGGACATAACAATCATTCCTTACCTCCGACAAGCTATCGCGCGCATGGCCCGTGGGCATCCCACAACGCACAATTTTAAACCCATGGTGTAGATCAAAATAGGAGTTACTCGAGTTAAGAATTATTTGATTTTCCTTATCTCAAGGCAATTCCACTGATTCTAGTCTACCGTTGATTCTGGAGCCTTTATTTTAATTAGTGGTGATTCCAAAACAGTGCTCAGTCGAGTCATTCTATCAGTCTTGTGAAAGGTAGTGTTCAACCTAGAACCATACTAGATTATTGTAAACAAAGCACACATCCCAGGGGTCAGTGATTGAGGGTACAAGCATGTTTCATGAGGGGTTACAAACGGTATAATTATAATTATTAGCTTCTCTTCTTAACCCCTTCATGAGGTTCGGGTATGGAGGTTTTAGCTATAGGTTATAATCAATCTGGATAGACTTTAGTTCTAGGACTAAATACACTACTACCCTATCAATTAAGCACATAAAATCATTAATCTCTCTTCTCAACACTTCCGTGAGGTTTTGGTATGGAGGTCTTAACTACGGGTTTTATTAGATCTAGATAGACTTCATATACGGGCCTTCACATGTTATCACTCATATCAACTAAGCATACGATATTTTACATTTACAAAAGATGTATGCTCTATGACTTGCCGGGTATTCAAATCCTGTCACATCAAAAATCTGAGTAAATTCTAGTTTTATATCATCGCCGCACATATATATATATACATATATACATATATATATAATATTATATTATATTATATCCATCGTTCAACTCATGCAACTATCAAATGGTCCGACCCAGATGCCTAGTGGGCAGCCTGGGGGGAAATTTCTTGTTAGCATTGACAACAATATATAAGAACTCATTGTTTCAGGAGAGATTCAGTTTCAAAAGATTTACACGGACGAGAATATTGCAAACATGTTGACGAATCCACTGACTATAGAGAAGTTTAAACATTGCTTTGGCTTGATCAATCTCTCTAGCCATTGATGAGATTGGGCACCCTTGCATAGGGGTGCAGATGGAGCTTCATTCTAGGTGGAGAATGTAAGGAGCAGTCTACACTCAAGGTAGAGGTTGCATGGGAAGTCTTTAGGGTGACTTAGTAGAATTCAAGTCAAGATAGAGATTGTTGTGCAGGATGCTTTGGATTCTGCTAATTTGCTAGTGTAAAGAAGCCCTATCTCAGTTTGCTGGAGTCTTTTTCGATCTGACCGAAAATTAGGTGGATTCTTAGTTTGCATGTGCTGAAGATTTGCACATTTTTAGTTCGACCAAAAAGTGTAAGTCGGTTTGGCTCGATTCGACAAAAGTTCCCATTCAGTTTGACCAAACAGGTTACACAAATTAGCACAAATAAGGGCATTTAAGTCCTAATTGTGATTGGAGCTTGTAGAGATAGTAACAAGGGTTTTCTTGGAGAGAGGGTTTTCTCTTAAAGACGAGGGTTTCTCTCATGGTCGAGTGTTTTCTCTATAAGGGCAAGGGTTTTGCGAGGTGAGAGGATTCTAGACACTTGTAAGGGCTTAGGAAGAGATTTTCTCAAAGAGCTAGGGTTTTCTTAGGTGAGCATCATAAGGAAAGATCCAATTTCATCTATAATTGAAGAATGTGAATGGTGTAAACTCTAAGGTTTTTTTATTATAGATGAATTTCTATCGCTTTGTGCCATGGTTTTTTTCCCACAAGGGGTTTTTGACGTTAAATATCTTGTGTTATATGTGACTGCTTTGGTTTGTTATTTTTTATTTGATTGTTCTATCTTTGTTGCACGTGCTTCCACAAAGCGCACAGATTAACAATGGTATTAGATATGAATTTCTAGTACCTAGGGTTAATCTTGGTTTGTTGTAGCTCGGGGTTACATCGTAATGGTGTGATATAAGAGTCAAAACTCCAACACTAACCCTTTAATATTGTAATGACTAGAGCGCAGGGCCAATTTTGAATCGGTGTAGGTATTGGCACCAATAAGAAGTTCTTCACTATTGTGATCATGTTGCTTACGCAGGTGTCTACTTTGGCCTCAACTTCGACCTATTTGGTCCTTATGACCAAGGAGTCCCAGTCTCGAGCTGGACTGGCTGTGATAAGCGCATTTAGATCTTGTGAAGAGTCCATTGTAGCTATTACTCTGGTTGGTTGACCATTCTTGTCTCAGCCAATCATGCGTAATGGGTCAACCTTTCCGTTGTAAAACTTTATCTTTGCGAGGTTTGAGTCTACCTTAAATGACCAATTGTTAACCTAAACAATTTTCATTTTTGGGTCCATTCCAAAGGATTAGGAACAAATGCAAGGATGAAGTAATGCATTGATTGGAATGAATCCAATCTCTCCCAAGGAGCATGCTGTAGTTGGTGGTTGTCCTAAGGAGCACGCTATAGTTGGTGGTTGTCTCGATAACGAAAAATGCTCCCATAACATTGTTGGTGCCGACTTGTAATTTGTCATTGATCGTTCCTTTTGTATTTGTGATAGGCTTGCAAATCTTGAAATGGCAACCTTAGTTGGCAATAAGTCTTGAGCGTTATTGGTTCTCCAAACGTCTATGGAAATATCTCCCATTTTAGTAGGATTGTGAGAGACGGCTTCACTAAGAATATCATAGCTAGATCTGTGAATAGATTTGTTCTTTCGATGGGTCTTTTTATATTAGTGACAGGTATGGTGCCTCATTAACGGGTATGTTGATCATGGCCACGTGGTATGTGATTATTCATCCCCTAAAATCATGCATAAGGCTCTGTGCCATCGTATTAATAATGCAATACATAACATTAAAAGAAAATCAATTGACGATTTCGTTATGTGCAACTACAAATTCCACACATGCCAAATATGTGTCACCACGTGGTGGTTTGCTATTGAACCACTTAGTGCCATCCAAAATAGTTGTAAACTGGCCTTATACAGTCAGGGTACCACCCACGAACTCAGATTTGGTAGAGACCCCTCTAGAACTAATATCTAGGTGTGTAGATGCTGGACAAGCTCTGTGGCCCGATCATATACTATGTGTAAGACCCATATCCTAGTCTGTACTGTTCCGTCGAATTTTGCAATCCTTCTCGACGAATTCTGGCAACCTGTGACTTATAATCGACGTTTGCGCGCGACCCTAAGTCGTATCCTATAAATTTGAGTCGGCTTAATCCGAGACTTGTACTATTGCGACCGCACCATCACCGCGGTTCTAACGCCGTATCTTACATACCGATCCGATACCCAGGTCAGAAGATGTGGACCTGCGTTCAATTTGAGAAAAACACCACATGTTTACAATCCCAAGTGAATCTCTACAATATGTCCCATCAATCAATCAATCAATCACCGCATGTCAAGTACACACACCCAAGTCAAGTACACCATCACCTCACATCTATCACTCATCACGCTCTCTCCTTACAACCCTCTCTCTCTCATTTCTCAACAAATTTTCCAAGCAAGCAAGAGAGGTGCACGTCCAAGCCATTTTCAAAAGAGAAGAGTGAATTGTGTGGCCCACTTTCCACCCCAAAAATCCTTCATCCTAGCTATTCATCTTTCATCATCTTCCATCAAAGTGAGACATAAGGAGATCGGTGTTCCATCGGACCAAGAAGATCGAACGGTGGGTGCTTTATAGGCTAGATTTTCATGTTTTTATGATGGGTCAAGTGAGGCTTACCGATTGATGGTATGGATCTCATTTTGGGACCCTAGGTGTGGCCGATGGCCCACCTTAATCCTCATGATCATTCCATGATGGAGCCATTCTCCATGGACCCCATCATGATGTTTATTTTCCTTACATGAATAGAGGTCATCTAGACCTTCCATTTTGGTGGAGAAGGAATCTCCACCGTTGATCTTTGATTTGGTGGGCCCACATATATTGAAACCCACTTGATGTATGATTGAATGCAAGGGAGGGCTCGTAGTGGTGGAGCCCTCCATCATCACGTGTCTCTCCCTCCCTCTCTCTCTCTCTCTCCTTCCTTTATTTTGTGTTCCATTTAGTGAGTGTATGTAGTGTCCAAACCGTCCATCAAATGGACCCTATGGCCGTCCAAGCCATGTGGGCCCTACCCTTTGAATAATGGGAAAACACAAATATCAATTGACCAAGTGGGCCACGTTCACGTGGGACCCACCTCGAATATGTGTTGTATCCCAAACCGTCCAGTGTCCCTGGACGCTGGACACGATCTTTGTGAAGTGTGAACGGACAATGGGTTGCACTCATAGCAACAAACAAAATAATAATAATAATAATAATAAGATTGGTTTATGCTTTTTGGGTGGGCTACCCATACAGGCCCCCACCTTGATGTATGGGTCCAATCCACGCCATCCATCCTATTCTCCTACTCATTTTAGGTGTTCAGTCGAAAAATGAGGCCAATCTGAGTATCTGGTGGGCCATAGCATAGAAAACACTATTTTTACCGTTGAAATCTACCCTGATGCTTCTGCACACCAAAACATATCGAATATTGGGCTTGATGTGTCTGTCTTGAGCCCTGGAATCCAACGGCTGGAGTGGATTTACCTAATGTGGGCCCCACATATGAAAAACCGTAAAAAAATAATTTTTCAAAAAAAAAGAAGAGAAAATGGTATGCAGCGCCTGCTGCTGCGTTGGCTAGCGGGTAGGGACCACGATCCCAACCGTGGTATCATGCCCCAAACTCGGAAACCGGGATCACAAAATTCCCAATCGCCGAATCTGGCACCGACAGCCTCCGTAGTACCCCATTCTCGGCTCCCGGCACCCATACACCAGGTTTCGATCCTAGGATGCTACAAGGAGGATTTCAAATCATTAGTTTAATTGTAATGAGTATAACCATAAGCATAACCCATGAACAATAACCACAAGAATACCATCACAAAATCCACTATGATAAAAAACTTTTAAGTACAATGCATCTGAAAGAAAATACAAGATAATGCAAATAACGGAAACTCCAAAAGCTCAACTGCATGCTCCAACTCTGACGAGGCTATGGCTGCGTCCTGACGTCACCTACACACATCGATCATGCATAAGCTTATAGAAAGCTTAGAGGGTGGTGTAAGTGTGTGCGCAATATAAGCGTGCTCAGAATGTAAGGTCAGAGTAATGCGGAATCATGGTGATGAATACATGAATGCAATCAGTCGTACCAAGGCTATGCGGTGCAAGATATGAATGTTATCGGCCATAACACGGCCATGCGATACGAGATGCAACTCAAGCATGCCAATCCTCATTATAAATCAGTATAGTTCTCATTATGGATAATCACCGGGATTTAGTATACTCCAAGTGGCACTGCCGCTTTCCTAGCCGCACAGTCCAAGTGAGCGTAAGAAACCTCACTATTCGCCTGACCAATAGTCTGCCAATACCTATCCGGCATGTTGATAGTGGACCCATTCACGAGCTGGTCAAACTCAGCCTAGTATTGCCCCCTACCCTCGGGCGAGCAAGGTCACACCCCATTCCAACTGACCACGACACAGTGGGAGACGCAACCTCCTATTAATCGGCCCTCGTGCGCTCATATATCCACTCGGTCTCGACATTGGAGTCATCCTCTGGTACCTTCGGGTTTAGAAATTTTCACCCAGGGACATCTATAGCGCCCCGATGCTTAGTAATAATATTTCTGGTATCTAATCCAGCCACCCATGATGTGTTTGTGGAGGCTATGGCCCTGATGTCACTAGGGCATACAGTAATCACAATCACACTAATGCAAGTGCATAAATCATATTATCAGACATGCAACAATCTTGCGCGTACCAAGCGCTCATGTGGGGCAACTCCGCCTGTCAGGGAGCCCATAAAGGATCTACCCGAAGGCATATGCTATGATCAGTCACTTCTCATACCAGACATACATATGATGTGTATGATCATGAATCATGGATCTATACTAAGCATGTTATGTGGTGATGGGCTCTGATCAAGACGAAGATGGGCCTAGACGGCCTACACATTACAGGTATGGGCTTATCAAAGAGCCCTAGGGAGAGTGACAATGCAGACATTTAACCAACATCATCCTTGCAATGTGGATATCAAACCATCATTGCTCCCAAAGCATAGCCCGCTATAAGGGTCGACACATATACCATGGTGGAATCACACTACAATGGGCCTTATGTACGTCCCATTGGGCCTCGACCCATGGGCCTCTAATACATTAAATGGCCTCACAACATGGGCCTTATATATACCTCAGTGGATGGGCCATAACTACATTAAGATGGGCTTAATCATATGGGCCTCAAACCATGAACTCATATATCTCAAGTGGGCCTTAGTGGGCGGGCCACAAATACATCGAGCTGGGTCTAATCACATGAGCCTTGCATACGTCACAATGGGCCTCATAATATGGGCCTTATACAAATCAAGGTGGGCCTCAAGGATGGCCCACAAACACACCAATATGGGCCTTATCTCATGGCCTTAAAATAATTTCCAAATGATTGGACGGGTTGGATGAAACACATGCATCATGGTGGGGCCTACTCTAATGGAGGGTGTGGTTTACAATACACACATAAGTGGGTCCCATGTGGGGCCTACCATAATGTTTATTTTCCATCCAACCCATTGATAAGGTCACTTAGACCTGGGGCCCATAGTAATGTTTATTTGCCACACAACCTGGGCCCACTGTAATGTTTATTTTCATCCAAACTGTTCACAAGGTCTCGTGGACCAGGGCCCACCATAATGTTTAATTGCATCCAACCTGTGCATAAGGTCATGTGGGCCAGGGGGCCCACTGTAATATTTATTTGCCACCCAAACTGTTTATAAGGTCACACGGTCAGGGGGGGCCCACCGTAATATTTACTTGTCATTCAACCTGTTTATAAGGTCATGTGGACCTGGGGGTGGGCCTGGGGCCCATTGTAATGTGGTTCACAAATCCAGTCCACCCATTATGTGTGTCCCACTTGGCTGAGGGTTCAGACCAAGTTTCAGCCGCATCCAAATTTCAGGTAGGCCCCACCGTGTGATTTTATATGTTTTAGGCATGTCCTCACATGATTTTAGATGGTATGGCCCACCTGAGTTCCGTATATGGCTAATTTTTGGCAAGGGGGCCACTGCCCTAAGGGCCCGCCCAATGCACGACGTTGATGTTCGAAACGCATCACGGTGGGGCCCACAGCTGGGGCCGTGGGGGGGCTAGCCCGTCCGTCCGCCCGCCCACGCAGCCACAGGCAGCGCCTGCATCTTCTGACAGCAACGTTGCTGCTGCTTCACCTCTTTTTTTTCTTTTTTTTTTTGAAAAACAAAAATCTGGTGGTTTTTGGTAGGTGGGGCCCACCTCGGACGAATCCAACCCAGCCATTGGTCCCTGTGGCTCGATACAATTCCAAAGAGTCCAATATTGCACAGGTTTTGGCATACCCAAACATTCGGCAGTATTTCAATGGTAGAAACACAATTTGCTATACTATGGTCCGCCCGATGATCAGATTGGCCTCAAATTTTGGCTCAACGCCTAAAATGATCTGAGGAGAAGGATGGACGGCTTGGATTGTATACATACATCAAGGTGGGGGCTGCATGGATAGTCCACTCCAAAAAGGCCCCTTTTGTTTTTGTTTTTGTAAGCTTGTAAGTACACACCCCTGCCAGTATACACACTCCATGTTGGCCACGCCCGTCCAGCGTCCCTAGACGCTGGACGGCATGGATAAACACATGCATTGTGGTGGGTCCCACATGGACGTGGCCCACCAACTATATATATATGTTCATATATTAGCATAACATTAGCATAGTATAAATATAATATATTGTGTATATATATATATATATATATATATATATATATATATATATATCTGCATGTGGGACTTCCCATCGGATGATGGATTTTTGCCTAAAATGTGGTGGGCCACACCATTGATGAATGGAGTGGATTTAACATGATTTGGTGGGGCCCACTATATTTTAGGGAGAGGAGAGAGAGAGAGAGAGAGAGAGAGAGAGAGAGAGAGAGAGAGAGAGAGAGAGATACGGTGATAAAGAGGAGGGACCCCGCCACTATGGGCCCTCCATTGAAACAACACATACATCAAGTGGGTCCCACAACAAGTGGTCCCTTAAAGTTGAAATAAACGATGGATCACCCACCTCTAGGCCTCCTTCCTTGCTCCCTTAGCCTTCTATGCTCCTTGCCTTCTCTTTTGATGGTGGTTGATGGAATTTTGATGGTGTGGATGAGAGATGAGAGGGTGGGCCACACTTGATTTTTTTGGAAAAACTTGGGAATGCTTGGACATGTGAAGCTTTGGGTTGCTTGGGAGATTTGAGAAATGAGAGAGAGAGAGGTGATGGGAAGGATAAGAGGTGATGGAGTGATGTGTGATGGGTGATGGGTTGTAAGAAAGGGATGGGTGGAGAGAGAGGGAGAGTTGACTTTGGGTAGCTTGTGTAAGAGAAAGGTAAGGATAGGGTATGGGTTGCTTGTACTTGACTTGATGTGAGATGTGTACTTAATTAATGAGATTAATTGATTGATTAATGGGACATGTTATAGAGATTCTCTTAGAATTTGCATGCCCGACATTTTCCTCGAAATGAACGTGGGCCTACGTCTTCTACCCTGGGTATCGGTTCGGTGCGCGAGTCGTAGCGTTGGAACCACGGCGATGGCGTGGTCGCCAAGGTACAGGTTTCGGTTCGAGCCGACTTTGATATGAAGGTCTCGGCTTAGGATCGCGCGCAAACGTCGGATATGGTGCGAAGGTTACCGGAATTCGACCGGAAGGACCGCGGAAGCTAACGGAATAGTACGGACTAGGATACGGGTCTTACACATGGGCCCCACTGTGATGTGTGTAGAATATCCACACCGTGCATTTGGTGGGCCCCTTCTTGCGATGGGCCTCCTCCAAAAATCAGCCATATACGAAGCTCAGGTGGCCCACATCACAGGAAATAGTGGATTGAACGGTTGCCATTGAAACTCTTTTGGGTGTCACAGAAGTTTTGAATTATTATGAAATTTGTTGTTCCTTTTCATCCAGGTCCGTGTGACCTTATCAACAGTTGGATGGCAAATAAACATTTTGGTGGGCCCCATGTGGGACCCACTTGCAAGTGGATTGACTGGTGCATGCATACAACAGCGTAATAGCTGCTGTATTGACATTGCCAGGCCTCCCAGGCCATGTGGGCCCCATGCACGAGGCATGTGCTATATCTACGCCGTCCATCCTTATGAGACACCCCCCCCCCCCCCCCCCAATAATGCATGTGCCGCATCCAAACCATCCAACCATTTGGCAAGCTCGTCTTAAGGCTTGAGGCTAAAAATAATACAGATCTAGGATCACGTGGACCATGCTATAGAAACAGTGTTGGATTGAACGTCCACCATTAAAACCCTTGGATTACAAGGTTGGACCTATATGATATTTGCTTTTCCTATAAATCTAGGTCCTTATGACCTTATGAATAGATTGGATGGGAAATAAATGCTATGGTGGACCTTAGGAATTTTAACGGTGGAAATCATTATCACCACTTATCTTTGGGTATGGCCCATTTGATATGCATGGGGCCCAATTGGTGTGGCCCATTTGATATACATTTGGCCCATGTGATGTGGCCCACTTGTCATATTTATAGCTCGTTGTTAAGGCCATCTTGATGTGTATGAGGCCGTTGTTGAGGCCCACCTTGATATGAATGTAAGGCCCATGTTATGAGGCCCATTGTGATGTATTCAAGGCCCATGGGTTATGGCCCATTGCAATGTACATAAGGCCCATTGGTGCGGCCTACTTGATCAATATAAGGCCCATGTGATGCGGCCCATTTGATGTATCTAAGGCCCATGAGTCGAGGCCCAGCGGGATGTCCTTAGGGTCCATTGTAATGTGTGATTCCCATGGTTTGTGTAATAATATTTTATGGCGGGCCATGCCTTAGGAGCAATGTTGGTTTGATGTCCACATTGTAAGGATAATGTTGGTTGAATGTCTACATTATGACTCTCCCTAGGGCCCATTAATGGGCCCATACTTGTTGTGTGTAAGCCGTTTAGGCCCATCTACGTTGTAAGGATAGTTCATTACTTTATAACATGCTTAGTATAATCCTATGACTCATGCCCATATGCATCATACGTATGCTTGATATGAGGAATGTTTGATCATAGCATAAGCCAGTTGGGCTGAGACATTTACCGGACTCCTTATGAGACGGAGTGCCCCACATGGTTGCGCGATACGCGCTAGATTGCTGCAGATTTGACAGTGTGATTCATGCATCTCACATTTGTGTGTCATGATCATTTTACGCCCCAGTGACATTAGGGTCGTGGCTCCATAGACACATCATGGATAGTCGTATTGGATACCGAAAATACTTGGTTCTAGCACTGTGGGCACTTAAGATGTCCTTGGGTGAGAGTCCTAGAACCTTTTTGGTACCAGGAGGTGCTCCAACGTCTAGACCGAGTGGATACACGAGCACCCGAGTGTCGAATACCAGTAGGCCACGTCTCCTACTGTGTCGTGGTCGGTTGGAAGGGGGTATGACCTTATCCACTCGAGTGAGGGAGTTGTAAGCTAGACTGAGTTTGACCAGCTCGCAAATGAGTCTGCTATCAACGAGCCGGGTAGGTATTGGCAGACTACTGGTCAGGCGGATAGTGAGGTCTATTTCGCTCGCTGGGCTGTGCGGCTAGGGAGGCAGCAGTCAGTGTGGAGTGTACTAGACCCCGGTGATATCCCAGAGAGGAACTGTACTGATATGTGTACTTGATGAGTACTGGCATGCTTGCTTTGCATCTCGCATATGACATTTGGCTATATAGGCTTCGCATCGCATGGCCTTGGTATGGCCGATTGCATTCATGGACTTACTGCATATTTCCGCATTACTCTGATATTGTACACTTGGCGCTTGCCTTGCGCACACACTTACACTACCCTCTAAGCTTTTGTAAGCTTATGCACGACCGTTGCGTGCAGGTAGCGTTGGACAGCAGCAACGCTGAGGCAGGAGTGTACATCTGACTATTTTGGAGCTTTTTGATCACCTTGTATTTTCCTTTCCGCATTGTACTTAAAGTTTTTGATATAGTGGATATGTGGTAATGTTTTTTTGTGACTTGGTTATGCTTGTGGTTATGCTCCATTACAAAAAAAAAAATCATACTGAAAATCCTCCTTGTAGGTTCTCAGGATCGGAATCTGGTATATGAGTGCCGGGATCCGAGAATGGGCACTATGGAGGCTGTCGGCGCCGAATTCGGTGATCGGGAATTTTGTGAGCCCGATTTTCGAGTTTGGGGCATGACACTATGTGTTTCATCAACGCGGTCCACCCATTTTTCGGCTCATTTAAGGGCATGAGCCCGAAACTGAGGCAGATCTAAATCTCAGGTGGATCACACCACCAGAAAATGCCTATAATAAAAAGCTTTCTATGCTCACTTTGATGTTTATTTGCCATCCAACCCATTGAATAAGTCACCCATACTAGGATGGAGGTAAAACATAAAAATCAGCTTATCCAGAACTCTGGTCCTTGATAAGTTTTTAATGGTGGGCGTTCAATCACCACTGTTTCCCATGGTGTGGTCCACATAAGATTTGGATCTACCTGGGCTCATTCCTTAATATGATCTCGAAAAATGGATGGACGGAAATGATAAAATACATATATCATGGTGGGGCCCATAGAGCTTTTCCAGCACCGATCAGTATGGAGGGGGGACTGGCGGTGTCACTACCGTATTCGAGTCCACCACCCACATGGCTGGTTTTGGGGTCCCAGCCAATTTGCTCCAAAAAAGTATCCTTCGTGGGCAATCCTAACCCTTCGTTCCTTGGCTTACAAACTCTAGTTAACAAGATAAATACAGAATCTTGGAGTTGGAGATTCTTAGGGGTAGTTTGACACCATGGATTTGAGGGAATTTGAGGGGGTTTCAAATCCCTTGGTTGTTTGGCACCATAAAGTAATTGGGATTTCGAATCTAGGGAGTTTCAAATCCACGGTGAAAGCTTGGATTACATCTAAAATCTTTCCAAGAGTTACATTTGTAACATGTGTGTCACTATATTATTAATTTATTGGACACATGACCCACTAATGATATTCCAAAATAATTAGATTATCAATTGCATCACTATAATTAGTTTAATACGATGATCAGCGCCATCTAAACATTGTCCATGTAAATCAACGGTTAAAAATTGTTGGTTAGTTATTTGTACATGATCTTGTGCTTGTATCCCATTTGAGACTTGGAATTTCATCATTTTCGGGCCAAGTATGTATTTCAAAGGGCTTATTATAACCATTGTTTCAAACACTACATATGCAGAGATATTAAAGTTGATTTAGTAATTAAATTCAAGCCCTTATAAATATTATATGCATAGCTACTTTTGGATTAAAGTTAATTATGAATGTAGGATGCCAAACACAATAAGAGAGTTTCAAATCTAGGGGTTCCGAATCCACGCTCCCAAACGGCCCCTTAGGGCATCGTCGATTAACGTTGGGACACGACGGACGAATGGAGCAGATAGTCGGACCAAGTTACGCACCTTTAAGAACAAAAGGCTCGTCTATACTGAGCAAATCCTCGCGTCGAGGATCTTATAATTCTTCTCCGCTCTCAATCCACCCAAAAGAAGGCAATTCCTTGTCTCCCTTGGATATTCATGAAATTTCAAAAGGATGGGGATGAAGATTGTCACATACAATGTGAACGGCCTCAAGCAAAGAATTGCTCAATACGGCTCTCTATTAAAGTTCCTGAATTCCCTCCAAGCAGACATCATTTGCATTCAGGTTGGAAATTTTCCTTTAAAAAAAAAAAAAAAAAAAAAAAAAAACATTTTTGGTGTCATTAATTCTTTGTTTTCATCTTTATTCACGTAAGTCGCAAAAACAGATGCATTTGCTCGAATGGAATGGATGGGTTTTATAAAGCACAGGACTGGATATTATATGGCAGGGAATATTCAGTTTGGGTCTTTAGACAAGAAATTCATTTAACATTGGTTGAATGGGTTATCTAGTTTTGTTCATTTGATGATGGTGGAAAATGGGCGGGGCCGTTTTCCTGAATTCGGATGGCAGCTGATGAATGCGATGCATGGATTTGTTGTTTCCTATAAATGGGCAGGGCCTGTTGTCTGGATTGAGAT
Organism: Magnolia sinica; assembly: GCF_029962835.1. Classification (NCBI taxonomy): domain Eukaryota; kingdom Viridiplantae; phylum Streptophyta; class Magnoliopsida; order Magnoliales; family Magnoliaceae; genus Magnolia; species Magnolia sinica. The sequence goes on along the minus strand of NC_080574.1, from coordinate 98,731,494 downwards.
GGCAGCTGACGAGCAACTCATTGATTTGTTATTGACTGTAGAGGCGATTACAAGAATAGTTATTGTTGGTTTTCCTGCTATTTGTCTTCAGCATTGTTAGAACACCTTGACTGCTCACAATCCGCCTAATTCAAATAGGGGGCTGTTTTTATCTTACCTATGGATTAGCCTGTGTATTCTGGAACTTAGTCGCAGACTAGCAATGACAGCCTATTTCCTAAAGCTGCAAAAGACCATCCACTCTGAACAAGAAAATAACAGAATGCCATGTTGCCCAAGCAAATAAATAAATAAATAAATAAATAAATAAATAAATAAATAAATAAAAATCACTTTAGCACTACGACTAATAGACCACAACCTTCATTACATGGTTACTACATGTCAATATGTGCATATACCAAATTCATCTCTCACCCTTGGTTAATCAAGTTAGCTGGTGTATGAACATGGTGCTTCAGCAAACAAATTGAAGAAACCTAAAATAAATTAAAATGAAGGCTTGCCAAGTTGGAAGCAACTTTCAACCAAGTTGTGGCATAATCAGCCACTTCTTTATGTGGTATTAGTTGGTTTGTACTTATTACTTCAATGGGGGTTTATGTGAGGTTATGGGCGCTAATACTAGTTAGATTAGATGTTTTTATATCTAAGCATTTGTATGTATTTTCCCTTTTGTAGGGTCATTTGTTGAAGCTATAAGCATCTAGTCATTGAACTTTTGCCAAGCAATCTTGAAAATTAAGCTGGCCCCAAATATCTATGATAAGCATAGATCTAAATATCAGTATTTTATCGGCCGATACAGGCATATTGTATCCATATTGGCATGAGATGGTACACGATATGGGTCCATATTGGTCCGATAAAAAAAATTGAACCTATATCAGCCTGATTTGCCGTACTTGTATCAGTTTGGGCATAAAGCCCCACAATTGGCACTCCTTTTTCAAATTTCCCCCTTCCTCTCTACTCCTTTCCCTTTTCAATTATTTTTTTTAAAATTATTTATTATTATTATTATTATTATTATTATTATTATTATTATATATATTTTTTTATACCTCAACGATTGTTTGAAGCCCATTTCTGACTAGATTTGCACTACACTTGAAGATCAAAACATCATTTTTGAAATCAAATCTAAGAATTGAAGCGCCGGTACCCAATTTGGGAAAAATAAAAGAAAGGTAAAATGCCTATTTTTTTGTTATTATTGCTGAAATCGAGTTGAAAATATATTAGAAACCCAAATCGAAGGAATTGTGCCTGATTTTTTCTTGATTTGTTTTTTTGTTTTTTGATTTTTTGGTCTTTTCTATTTATGCTAGAATTTTCTTAAATTTTCAGATTTTCTTTTCTTCTTTCAATCAAATGCTATAATGATGCATGAATAGCCTTTTGAATACTATAGATCTACACATTTCTTCTTGATTTGGGGATTTTTTTCTTTGAACTTTTTATTTTTTCTATTTATGCTGAATTTTTTGAACATTTTCAATTTTTTTTTTTTTTTTTTTTTTTACGTTTTTCAATCAAATGCCGTGATGATGCATGAATAGGCTTTCAATACTATAGATTTACACATTTCTTCTCGATTTGGCGATTTTTTGAATTTTTATTTTTATTTTTCCTGTTTATGACAGAATTTTCTGAACTTACAATTTTTTATTTTATTTTATTTTATTTTTTTAACTTTTTGCAATCAAATGCTGTATGCTGTAATTATGCATGAATAGCCTTTTAGTATGTCTTGGAAATGTGTTTTTGCATGGCCTAGAAACTTGTATTTTTTTTTTTAGAAAGGTGTATCATGCATTGGGAACCCATGGTTTTCATTAATGCATTGATGAGAGGTGGTTGTAATTGGTCTATTTAATGACCCATTTGCAATGGGAAATAGAATCCTCTTTTGAGTTATTAAAAAACATATTGTTTCCTACAAATTTCCAGCAGAAGAGAGAGTTGAGTGATTCCTCTTTGGTCGTGAGTGATTCCAATCCCATACCGGTGGAGTGATTCCCGGTCCATTGCTAACTTGTCCGCTTTATCGGCAACTTGTAGTTGCTGAAATTTTCAGTTCTGTCAGGTTTGTTTCTTGTGACGTTTTTGACACTTTTAATTAATGAATTATTTATATAATTTTTCTAGCAATTCATCATCTAGTCTGCTTTCATACCATAAAATTTCTTTCCATTCCGAGTTCCAAAAACAATATAAAAGTTCTTGAAGTACCAGCTACCTGAAACCGACCATTTTCTGGGCAGTTTCAAAACATCCTAAAATCAGCCATGTTCTACTTTATTTTATTTTTTCTTTATTTTCCCCTGAAACAAGTCTCATCAAGCTTCATTTTGGCTTTTGAATCACCTCGATCGGACTTGTATTCAAGAAGATACACTATTTTGACGTTAGTGTATTTAAGCTGTCCATTGTGACCGCATCGGGCTGCATCAGTTAACCTTGGCTCAAGTATACCTATCCAAATATATTATTTCTATAAATAAATAAGAAATATGGACAAGAACAATTTTTGTAACAAGAGTTTTTTTTTTTTGAAGGATAACGTATAAAGAAACCACCTCCTCATAGGAGAAAGACCCAACTCCACATCCAAATACATGTGCGTATTCTTGAACTTCTTAGTTCATCCGATGCCCAACATTTCACTTTTTTTGACATTAACTTTTAAATTGGAAACCTCTTCGAAGCACCCCACTATTTTCCTCAAATTATTGACCTTGAATAGCTCTATATTGCAAAATAGTATTGTGTCATCTGCATATTGTAAATGAGATATCCTTACTCCCCCATGTGATGTTTTAAAACCGGAAATAAGGCCTGCCTCTTGCCCTTTCAATAGCATTTTGATTAAGGCTTCCGCCAACACTACCAACAAAAAAGGCGAGAGCGGATCCCCTTGCCTAAGACCTCTTGAAGCTTTAAAGAAACCTTTAGGGGAACCATTAACACTGAGAAGCAAGCTAAAGAAACACATTCTCGCACCCAACGAATCCATTTGCTTCCGCATCCAATCCTACCCAACATGTACTTGAGGAACCTCCAATCCACATGGTTGTAGGCCTTCTCGATATCAAGTTTGCATGCTATTCCAACCTTTCCTTCTCTATTTTTAGAGTCATTATATTCATGCGCTATGAGTGCACCATCCAAAATCTACCTGTCTGCCATGAGGGCTCTTTGATTTTTCTATATCACCTCAACTAACACCACCTTGAATCTGGATGAGAGGATTTTTGCAACAATCTTATAGGCACTTCCAATTAAACGTCATTTAATGTTTCTCCACCTGTTTCAGAATAATGGCAATAAAGGTTGCCCCTATCCCTGCCGCTAAGCTACCATTTTAAAAAAAAAACCCTTGTACAAAATCAATCACCTCTCTTTTTAGCATTTCCTAGAAGACTTGGAAAAACGCCATGGGATATCCATCTAGACTGGGGGTCTTGTCTTTACCCAATGAATCAATAGCCAATTTGATTTCTTCTTTAGTGATAGGCTTCTCTAGAGATTCCCTTTCCTCGGTAGATAAGCTTTCAAACTATTAGTTATCTAACTTTGGTATACTCCATTAGACAGAAGAAAGGAGCTGCGAATAATATTGTACCACTGAGGAGCAAATTTGTTCCTTGTCTTCAGTTCTTCTTCCATCAACCATATGATTGCTAATATGATTATTTCTTGCTCTTGCAATGGCTATACTTGGAAGAAACGAGTATTTTTGTCACACTCTTTGAGCCAAAGGGCCATAGATCTTTGCCGCCATTTTATTTCCCCTTCTTTCAACTATTTGGAGTATTCTGCCAATAGTTTTGTGCATTTGTGCCATTCCTCATAAGAAAGCCCACTTGCCTCTTCCTTAATGTCCAACCCATGAATTTCATTTAGGATGTTCTCTACACATCATTTCTTCTTCCCATGACCTCTTTTTTCTAGACATTTAGTTTGCTTTTAAGAAGTTCAAGTTTTTAAAACAACACAAAGCAAGTCGGGCCTTTTATATCGAAGGGTTACCACCATTCCTTAATTAGGTCTGGCAAGCCGTCCATTTCCAGGCCACATTAGTTCAAACCAGAAAGATTTCGACCCCCAGCTATCTTCCAGGGCCTGTGATCAAATGTTGGTCTGGGCAGAGCTTGGAGATGAACCAATGAGTATTCTTCAACCCAATCTACTAAAAGCATGAATCTGTCCAGACGGCACATAACTGGCACTGTCCTATTAGACCATGTGAATTTAGCTCTTTGTCACCCAACTTTTGGTAATTTTTTCGTATGCAAATTTAACAACGTTGAAGTCGCCTTCCACACACCCTGGCCTATTAAATTGAGTTCTGTTCCCATCTAGCTCTGCCTAGAAGACTTGTCCGCGACTCAAAAAACACGACCCATGTACCACTGTGAATATCCATCTATTACCAGAGAAACTGTCTTTGAAAGATACTGATACTGAAAAGGAACCAATAAAACTGTCCTCCATCACCCATAAATCTTTATTCTATGCCACCAAAATCCCTCCCACCATTTCTTTTACATCCAGTGCAACCCAACCCATGTTCTTTACTCCCCAGATTATATCAAGAAGTCGGTCATCAATCAAAATTTTTTTTTTCCTTTGAAGGTTAGTGGGAATTTATTAAAGGTCCACCAACAATAACCAGTGAGAAAAGAATATAAAGGGGAATGAAGTCCCGAAAGGAAGAAGTAGAAAAAGAAAAAGAAGAATTAAACGATGCTAGTCTTCAAGGTTTTTTTAGGAGGGAGGCCCATTAAAAAACAAGACCCTTCACCTATGTAATCACTGTCTCAACTGACGATGAAGCATTGTTGAAACAACGCCTATTCATTTCGCTCCATGTCACCCACCAAACAAGTGGGAGAGTCATATGCCAAAGGGCTCCTTCCTTTATACTCAAACCTCCACCATGCCATGCCCAAAGGAGGTCCCATGCATTGCTAGCATAGCCCATGATGAGTTGAAAAAATATAAGAAATGGACCACACCTTGGATGCTCCGCTGCTTGCTTACAAGTTACATTGGTAACGTCTATTCGAGATGACCATCGACTGTTGTTGCAAGTTGCCAATTGTTAAAAATTTCTTCCTTCCTACCAACCAAGTGAAGGTTGCAACTTTGGGAGGGATATCGTAATGCCAAAAGTGTTAGGCCGGGCCAGTGTCGACACCCCTCGTGGAGGAGTGGATCAGATTATAGAACGAGCCCACCAAGAACTTCCCGGAACTATGTGCTTCTAAACCATTTCATCACTACCACTGGGAGGAGAAACATAGTGAAGCATCTCCAAAAGAGACAAACTCTTCCACTTCTGAATCTGTCAGGCCCCTTCTACAAGGACCGAGTCCAGCATACTTCAAGACCCCTAGTCGAAAAGCACTCCGCCAATTTAATATCTACTGAAGGTGCTAACCGAGCTAAATTGGGATAGACTTGTGATAGGAGTAGATCACCACACCACTCATCTTCCTAAAATCTGACTCTAAACTCGTTGCCAATAGAGAAGGAAATGACTTTCTTGAATTATGACTTGAGTGACATAATCGACTTCCAAGTATTTGAAGCCTTGTAGAGAGAGGACTCCTTAGCCTCCCAACCCCCCGACTGTAACCCCATATTTGGAATCGATGATTTCCCTCTAGAAGTTCCCTTCCTCTATGCCAAAATGCCATAACCATTTCCCAAGAAGAATGCGATTCATGTTGAGAAGGTCTCTTAGACCAGCCCCTCCGTCGATGATAGGCTTGCAAACATCTTCCCACTTTAAAAGATGGAATACGTAGCCTTCATTCAAGTCCTTCCACAAGAAGTCCCTCCTAAGCTTCTACAATCTTATCAAGCTTCGTTACTTAAGGGCTATTATCTAATCCATATATTTACCCAATACGTATTTGACATGATTCGTTTTTTCCAAGCTTCCCAGCTCCTGAACATTCCAACTTATGATCTTCATTGGGAAACCGTTAGAGCTCCTCTTCCCTTTCATCAGAGTGTTTACTATGAGAGTCATAATTGACGAAACACTCCAAATTTAACAACTCTCTCCACCCTCTCAGAGTTTTTGGTCTCGCCTTCTGTAATCGCATACCCTAAGTCCTTTGGGATCCTCGGTCTTTAACAAAATGAATGAAAGCATGAACATTGTCATTATTGGCACTGAAGTTAAGATCCATTGACTTAACCCACCCCCTCTCTATCATGTCGTGATAACATTCCAAATGTTCCCCAGATATTGGAGCCTCCCCATTAGGTTCCTGTGAAACTTCAGCAGGAATGGGAAGATTTGAGACTATTTCTGAAGGCAGCTCCCTCACTGCCTGAAGCGGAGTGACATCTAGAGCATCGTCAAAGACATTAGTGCTTGCTACCTCATCATCTTGAGTATACAGTTCCAACTCGTTCTTTCTCTGCTTGCCATTGATCTTCCACTGGCCCTTTCTCAAAGGTGATGATCTGCCCCGCATCGTTATGCTATCCAATGTGTCCCACATTGAGGCTGATGTCTTTTTTGAGAGGAAAAAGGTCGTGCTTCTTGCGTAAGCTTCTATTTCAATAAGCCTCCCTCTATTTATAACTACTTGATTGATCTTCCACGTGCGAGCGTTAAATAAAAATTGGGATGCATGTGAAATAGCTTCACATATTTCCGCACTTGGCGAATGGGACATGAGTTCAAGTCTCTCTCTTGAGCCGCCCCCCCCTCGCCCCCTAAACATCTATGCTGCATCCCTCCATCTTCTGGGTTGAGAGAGGCATTTGCTGACTCTTGTAGACATCATTGACACATGTTGCCACGAGATTCATCGACTAGTCAATGATCTCTAACCCCTGCTAATGGAAAGCAACATTTGTCTCTTTGTTATAATGTGAGCATGATTCGCATGAGTCGGGGCCTTGAGCGAACTAGCAATCTCCACCATACTTGTATTAGGAGAAGCCTTCGGTTTGGAATCGAATGAAAATCCAGACCTCCCGCTCAGGCCTCAAATCAAGTTGAAAGACATTCACCCGAAGTCCGAGCTTATAAAAGCCTTCAAGCCTCTTGATCTGAATCGACCTTCTCCCTCACCGTTCTTGCCTCATCAAAAGACGTAGATGGCCTAGATTGCTCCATGACATCCATAATAAAAGCATCTGTTTGCTCATCTCAATGGACCAAAGCTATTATACCCACTCTCGTACACTCTCCTAGAGAGGTAGACACATCCATCCCCCCTGAATGAAATTGCATGTGTAGGATGCCATGACTATGCGTGGAAGCTTGGAGGAGCTAAGGAATGAATGCTATGTCCTAGGGGGGTTGATTAGGTCCAAATAAAATTTTGCCAATTAACATACATTTGCTTACTTAAACAAATATGCCAATTTAAATTAGGTAAGGCAATTAACTTTAATGCTTCCAAGCCAATAGAGGGTCCAATCACATAGACTACAATAGATAAGCCATTTAAGCAACTAGTATATAAATGATGGTGTACATGTGTGTGTGAGATGTGCTAACTATCAATCTCCTAGTATTTATCTAATCATGCATACATATAATTCGCTAATCAATCACATAAGCATAAATAGAAAAGTGCATAAAAGACAATCCCAAACACATGTATGGTGGTTTGGTTTCCCTACTCCACTCTCGACGGACGCACTCTCTCTGAGTGTACCAGATTTCATGATCAGAGATTTTAAATTCGGTTTACCTTATGGGGACATCACCCGCCCATGCACGCACGCACGCATGCAAGGAGGAGAGTCCCACCATCAATCTGGATCGATGACGACGGTCAGGGAGGTCCTCTTAATTAGAGGACTGCGTTTTGGTTCCTTGGAGTGGATCCGATCATCATGTGAATCCCACCATGGGTTCTCATGATCATGGCCTACTATTTTAAATGAGTTAGTAATTTGAGTTTTGATTATTATTATTATTAGGAACATCATGGACGGTGTAGATTATTTTGATTAGTTGTTATTTGTAATTACTTCGTCTCTAAGTAATAGGATGCGCACATGGCGCGAGTTTTGGGTTATAAGATTTTATTATCAATAGGCACCACTTGTAGTCTTTTTTCTTATTGAAGATTGAATAAAATTTCTGTGTTTTCCTGCTCCTCTTTGAGTTGTGAAAATCCAATTGGGTGCGAAACCCTCCCTTCTTCGAAGGGTTAACTACTGTGGCGCGAAGCCATACCCATCCCGATTCGCCCCCATCTTCTACCATCCATATTCACCTTTCTCTACAGCCATTCAACGTTCAAATCCATTGTTATTTTGCAGCCGTTCCTTCTCTATAGCAGATTTTTGGAATCTAGCCTTGCAGGAGGGCTGAAACTTTGGCGAGCACCACGCATGGACCGTACGTCGGATCGAGCCGAAACTTGGGAGGTTTGTAGCCCAACCCTAGTCGACCAGCCCCAAGAGGGGGTTTTTGGGTGCGTGAGCCCCGCGCACGTGCGGACAGCCCTAAGCGCACGTGCGTTAGGTGTGGCTTGTTGTCCACACGCACGGGCGGGATTCAGGTTCACTTTCTCCTCTCATTCATTCCTCTTACTTGATTTCCCTAACCCTAACTCTAGATTGTTTTAAACTCCCAATTTATTTGCCCTTTTTTCCAACCCTAGGGTTTTCCGAATTGAAACTTGTGAATCCTTTGGATTGGGTAAAATATTCTTGTGCACGTGTGGCTGAATCTACTCTCCTTTGAGCATTGTTTGGTCTATAACTTTAATTGATCCAGCCCTAGCATATGTAGGCCGGGACCCGCATAGATTCCCCTTGTTGAGTGCTTGACTTTATGTAAGATGTGGAATTTTATGTGATTGTTTCTGAACTAGTACTACACAAGGACCTATCGTACACTCCTGCCGGAGACTCTCGCAAGATACTTTAGTTGGTTTTCTATCGGCTAACTAACAACTTCGGTCTTAGTCCAAGGACCTACGTTTACTCTCGCCAGAAGCTCCCACGAAGACTAACACGTATACATCTGTATCCAGTGAATTCGACCCTACACAAGATCGTATGTCCTACACAAGAACCCATCGAGTTTAGGTCACAAACTCTTACCCTCAATCCTACACAAGGAAGGAGAGTATGAACTCACTAAATGACACTTGTCGAATTGAGCCTCTTTAACACGTTGTCTTGGGTTGCGTGATCGATGCTTTCCCATGCTTCAATCAGTTCCCCTTGATTGTTGGCGTCGATGTTTTGCCAATGTTTTAGCTCCAAGATCAAACACCTTACCTGCGATGCTACATTGAGGTGACCAAGGTAACGAGAGGTTGGGTGAATCTCCTACAACACATGAGAATGTTGTAATTTCCTAGGGGATTCACCTAGATGGGTGTTCTAGAGGGTTTAGATAAGGATTTGACTGTTGGTTTAAGTCTAATATCTAGAACAAGGTGGAAATTAAGTTCATCTTCTTCATTGAGGTTGGAATCCTCTTTCAAGTGATAAATCACAAGGAAGATGACTTAGATCTCATGGTTTTAGAGGCTTGGAATGTGGGATATAAGTGTGGAATCTCCTAAGCTTCTATTGTACTAAAAGCCCATCATCATGCCCAAGAACCGAATACCCTTTTTTAAGAAACTAATTTGCAACAACTATAAAACGGCTAGTAAACGGCTCTGTTGATAGGATCAAAAGGGCCTTTGATGGGATCGAAGGTCCTTCGACAGGATTGAACCCTCTGTTGATCCCATCGAGGTTGCTGTACTGTTTCTTCGATCGGATCGAGTGGTCCTTCGATTCCATCGAGTCCCATCGATGGGATTGAGGACCACTCGAAAACTGTTATTTTGGGTAAATGATTTCACAGCAGCTTTGCACCTCTTCTAACCTTATCATATTCCAATTAAGCTTCTAAGGCTAATGGATGATCAATAAGGTTTACCTATAGGGTTAGGATCATCTAGAGGTGACCTTCCTGCTCCGCCTAGGCTTTAGCCTCTCTCGTCTTCCATTCCTCCCCCCATTTGAACGGAACCCCCCATTGGAATTCCCTCGTCACCCCCACCCCTAATCCTTCCTTCCATACAAAAACTGCTATAGAATTCAAATAAGGAAGAATACTTCTCCTTCTTACACATACCCAAGCTGTGCTGATCTGCTCCCCCTTCTCTATATTGTGATCGACGGCAACTACCTCACCCAAACAGGATCCTAGAGCTTGGAAAACCTCCTTCACACAATTCTAATGGGATTCCACATAGCAAGTACTAGACCTTTGTCACCCTAAAGAAGGATTTCTCCTCCCATTTGTATATTGCTTTGACTGGACTATCATTGAAGAGCACTGCTACGACAAGAATTTGATTTGTGTTTGCATCGGTTATAACAAATACCCAAAACTCCATCCCACCTAATAGTTGGATAACACAATCCTCTTTCTTCAACCCATAGCAGGCAAGAAACTAGCACTTAATTTCCGATATCAAAGCCCCTTCTCTGGATATAAGGAGAAGAGAAATTGATAGCTGTAGAGATGCCTTCAATATCTCCAAGTTCACCTTGACCACTGGAGTCCCCACCACCCCCATCCATTCCTATCCATCTGATTCCTTATGCCTTCCTTAGATTAAGATACTCTTTGAGCCCCAGACAAGCCACCCTTTTCCCCCTTTGACCACTTCAGCGTAAGATTTTGCTACCCATAGCCCTTTGTCCCCACCCAACCTCCCATGTTCTTTCACTGCTTTACCATCCATTGCATCTATTCGTCCCCCTCCATTTTTTCCTATTGCCTTAGAGTCCCCTCCTGCGCCCTCCGCTGATGTCTCTTCCTCTCTATACGCTATGTTAACCCCCTACTTTTGGTCCTGAATATCCATTGACCCCAGTTCATAGGGAGCCTTCGGGACGAGGAGAGTCCTACCTTGGAAGGGCTTTCCGTTGAGATTCTCTACAACTCAAGCTAGCTCCTCTGGAGTCTGTACTTGAACAAATGCAAAACCCTTCGGGCAGTTTTTGTCTTCTCGGGTGGTGATTCCATATACTTACCACATTGCTGGAAAACACTCTGCAATTGGGTATGGTTCCGTTCAGGTGGAAAGTTTTCTATGGAAATGGTTGGGAAGTCTCTAATTGATCGACCCTTTGACCCCTTCATGTAAGCAAATCCTACCTTCTTCTTTCTCCTTGAGACTATCATCCATTCCTCAGGATGTCCATTCTTGGATTTTGCTTTGAGTTTCTCTGCGCGACCGTATCTTCCATTCATCCCCTTTTCATGAGCTTCAACTGGATTAGCTTGAGATTCTTCCTCCCTTGGAATGTGTATCTTCTCTCGGATCTTGCGTCTCTTGCGGGATGGGTTTTCTGGAATCATCTCTCAGCTACCATGCGAAATCTCTCAGTCTTTTGAAATTGAGAGATACAAGAGTATTTTTTAGTAATTTTGGAGTAGAAATGAGGAACTAGTTTTTCGAAAGGAGACACTACCAAGGATTGAGCCTTGGATCACTCACACCTCACTGTCTCCACCAACTCATCCAATGAGCAGCAAACTAGTTAAGATTGATGGCCAATAAGTACCCCATAAATGACCACTTTTGATATCTTAGGTTGATAATTCATCAGAGTTGAAGATTGAGAACTGTTGCTCATAGAATTAGAGCTGGGTGGAGGAAGTGAGGATGTGCCTTGGTAGTTTTATGTCAGCGCCGCATACCAATCAAATTGAATGGGAGATTTTATAGGAAAACTCTAAGACCGGCCATGCTTTATCTGAGGTGACGGTCCCTAATCCTAGGTTGGTTAGATATTTTTATTTTCAAAAAATTAGTAAGCATTTTCCCCTTTGTAGTGTCACTTGTTGAAGTTATGAGCAGCTAGTCCTTGCACTTTTACCAAGCAATCTTGAGAATTAAGCTGTCCCCAAATATTGATGCTAAGTCTATTAGGATGATGATGATGGTGAAGATTATGTTCTTCCTCGCATTCTTTTAGATCAGTTGTTATATTAACATACTATTCAATACTTCACATTCCTTCGATTTATATCACTTTGTTGCTATAACTAAGGATTAGATAAGGCATCTTTCTAACTATGGACAGTGATGATCGGATTGATCTATTGGCCTACCAATTTGGCTAGCTTGAAAAAGACATGCCTGGGCTGTATTTTTTGGGTTTCATGCTAGACTCAGGTTGGAAAATATGGCCCATTTAAGTAAACCAGTTGGGCAAGGGTTAAGCTTGGCTCAAGAAGACCTGCCCATATATTATATTTATATATAAATAATTAAGAAATATGGAAGAACATAGTTTTAGTAACCGGAGTATTTGAAATGCAATTTTAGTAATAATGGAGTGGGAATGAGGAATTAGTTAAGAGTGATGGCCAGGAAGTACCCCAAAATGACCACTCCATTTCCGATATCTTGGGTCAATAATTCATTAGGATCAAGGTGTTCGAAAACAGTAACGGTGGCCATAACGGCCACCACTGTTACCGTTATGAAACGCACTGTATTGGCCGTTACGGCCCTCGTATCGGCCGTTATGGCCCTTTTTTATTTTCTCAAATAACTGTTATAGGACCGTTACAGGGCTGTTATGGGACCGTTTTGGGGCTGTTAGTGTCCGTTATGGGACCATTACAGTGCCTTTACGGCCTATTTTTTCTGTAACATTCGTTACGGCCGTTTTGACCCTATAACGTGTAACGGTTATGACCATTACCATTACGTAACCGATTTTGAATACCTTGATTAGGATGGAAGATTGAGACTGGTGGCTAATAAAATTAGAGCTGGGTGGAGGAAGTGGGGATGCACCTCAATAATTTTATGTTAGCGCCGCATACCAATCAAACTGAAGGGGATTTTATAGGAAAACTATAAGACCGGCCATGCTTTATTTGAGGTGATGAGGCCTGTTCCTAGGTTGATTAGTTGTTTTTATTTTCTAAGCATTGGTATGTATTTTTCTCTTTGTAGTGTCATTTGTTGAAGTTATAAGAAACTAGTTAACTTTTGCCAAGCAATCTTGAGAATTAAACTGGCCCCAAATAGTTATGCTAAGGCTATTAGGACATTAATGATGGTGAAGATTAAGTTCTCCGCTGCATTCTTTTGGAGCCGTTGTTATATAAATGTACTGTTCAATACTTTGCATTGCTTGGATTTATGTCACTTTGTTACCATAACTTTGGGTTAGACAAGGTGTCTTTCTGACTATGGATGGCGATGATTGGGTTGATATATTGGACTACCAATTTGGCCAGCTTATAAAAAAAAGACATGCTTGGGCTATGTTTTTTGGGTTTCATGCTAGACTCGGGTTAGAAAATGTGGCCTAGTTGAGTAAATCAGTTGGGCAAGGGTTAGCCTTAACTCAAGTAGACCTGCCCATATATATAAATAAGAAATATGGACGAACATAGTCTTTATTTTTATATTGATTTTTAAGAACAGGGGTACTTGAAATGCAATTTTAGTAATACTAGAGTGGAAGCAATGTTCAAAGTATCGGTATCACTACAAGTTTCGCCGGTCTGGGATACGGAAACAATATTGATATCGCCGATAATGGCAAAGTTGGGGAAACATGGGGAGAATGGTGGATTTTTTCAGTGAAACTTCAGAAGATGCTAAAATACACATATTTGCATATTTAAGAACAAAAAAAATTGCAGAAGGAACGCATACATAAAAAGTTTTCATTTAATGGAGGCCTAAAAGAATGTGTTGTCGTAAGAAACTAATGCAACCATCCTTTCCATCCCCTCTATCCAGCCAACCTTCCATCCAAATATCTATCGATATTTCACAATATCCACAACAAATAAAATTTTGCTGAGAAATCATCGATAACTAGAAAGGAAACGAAAGATTGTGGTCTTGATATTGCCCATGTTGCGATAATGATAATATCGCGATATGATCGATAGTATCGTCAACAATTTTAACACCGCATATAACCATGTGCTTATAAAATAAATGAAATGTTTTTTAATAAATAGATTTTTAGCGATATCGATACATTGGCGATATTATCGAAATATCGCCAATACAATGGCTATACAAGCGATACTTGGAATTTCCACAGTTGAAAATATTTGGCGATACATTAGTGATATCGATACATTGGTGATACTTAGCGATACATTGCCAATACCTGGAATTTCTGAGACTACTGGTGTTATCGGTATCGTCGATCTGGAGATGGGGATAAATATTGGGGATATTTCGATAATATCGGGGATACCTTGAACAATGAGTGGAAGTGAGCAATTAGTCAAGATTGATGGCCAAAAAGTACCCCAAAATGGCCACTCTCGATATCTTGGGGCAATAGTTCATTAGAATGGAAGATTGAGAACTATCGCTCATAGAATTAGAGCTGGGTGGAGGAAGTTGGGGTGCACCTCTGTAGTTTTAAGTTAGCGTACATACCAATCAAACTGAAGGGGACATTTTATAGGAAAACTATAACACCGGCCATGCTTTATGGGATAGAATGGTGGGCAGTCAAGGAACAACATGTTCATAGAATGATTGTGGCTGAAACGATGATGTTGGATGAGTGCTAAGATGCGGAAGGATAGAAAGTAATGAACCCATCTTAAGTGAACTTAGGGGTAGACCTAGTTGGTTATAAGATGAGAAGAAATATACTTTAAATGGTTTGACTGGGGGTATCAGAGAGCAAGAACTGCATCAGTTAGGACTTAGGAGTCAGTTGGTTCAAGTTGAAGGTTGTAAATGGGGAAGGGGAAGGCCTAGAAGTATGTGCGTCAAGGTAGTGTTTTATTCATAAAAAAAAGTTGGTGGAGTTAGTAAGGAAAGATTTGATGACCTCTGGTCTGAGGACATGGTCCTTGATAGAGTGGAATGGTGGGATAGGATTTGTGTAGCTGACCTCAATTAGTTGGGATAAGGCTTAGATGATGATGATGAAATATGGATGAATGCATGTTTGCTGTAGTGTTGAAGACCAGTCAATTGGTGTGGAAATACTTGGGTTTGAGCCTTCTCAATCCTTTTTTTGGTTACTTTGTTGGCCTAGGCCGGGTTGTGCTTGAAAATCAGCATTGTGTTGGGCCTTGTCATCTTGTTTTTGGTCATAGGTTAGGCTTGGCTTGAGTCTTGGTCGGTTTAGTGATGCAGGACATGGAAATTAAATATGATATGCAAGATTTCAGACTTTAGATCATACTAATTTAGAAACAATCACAAAAATTCCACATCCCACATAAAGTCAAGCATTCAACAAGGGGGATCTACGAGGGTCCAAGCCTACACATGCTAGGGTTGGATTAATTAAAATTATAGACCAAATAATGATCAAAGGAGAGAATGAGAGTAGATTCATCCATATATGCAAAGGATTATTTCTCCAATCCAAGGGATTCACATGTTTCAATTCGGGAAACCCTAAGGTTGTAAAAGGGGAATAGAACTTGGGATTTAGGATAATCTAGGGTTAGGGTTAGGGAAATAAGGTGAGAAATGAGTGAAATAGAGGAAATAGACGAACCCGAGGTGATCTACACGTGTGGACATCTGCTGGGCCTAGACGCATGTGCATGGGATCCTGGTTGCATGTGTGTGGGGCCCACGAATCTGAAATCGGCCAACTTTAGTCTGGTCAGCCAGGGGAGGTCCACCTTCACGCCAAATTTCGGGACGATCGGATGTCCGGTTTGTGCACGGTGCTCCGCCGAAGTTTCAGCCAACCTGCAGGGCTTGATTCTGCAAATCTGCTGTAGAGGAAGGATTAGCTGCAAAAATGGATGGATTTAGAGATGGGATGGCTGTGGGAGATGATGAATATCGAGGGTAGGAGGTGGGGGCGATTTGAGATGGATGTGTCTTCGCATCACGGTACTTAGCCCTTCAAAGAAGGGAGGGTTTCACATCCAATTGGATTTTTACAACTTAGAGAATTAGAGAAGCAGAAAAACGCGGAATTTAATTCATAATCTTCAATGAGAAAAAACTTACAAGGGGTTGCCTATTTATAAGAAAAATCTATACCCCAAAAGCCACGCCATGTGTGCACCCTATTACTTGGAGACAAAGTAACAAAAATAACAACTAATTAAAGCAATCTAAACCGTCAATGATATTCCTAATAACAATAATAAGCAAAACTCAAAGTACTAGATCATCTAGAGTAGTGGGCCACGATCATGAGATCCAATTGTGGGATCCACATGACGATCGGGTCCACTCCAAGGAACCAAAACACAGTCTTCTAACTAGGAGGTCGTCCATGGATGTCGTCATTGATCCAGATCGATGGTGGGGCCCTCATCCTCCTTGCGTACGTGCGTGGGGTGCGTGCGTGTGCGCGAGATGTCCCCATCATTTAGTGAACAGGTCGGTCTTGGCCTGACCCAGCCTGAACTTAACTCACTGCCACCCCTTTTTCTTGCATAGTTCTTCATTTTTATGCTATGGTGCCCTTTTGTTGAATTGAATTTGTTTTACAAATGATAAGACTGTTTATTTCATGCAAAAATTTGTGGCCTTGTAATATTATTTTATGCTGAACAATGACAACTGCCAGGAGACAAAGGTATCGAGGCATGATTTATCAGCAGATTTGTTTATGGCTGAGGGATATGAAGCATTCTTTTCTTGCACTCGCACTTTTGGGCAAGGACGTGTTGCTTATTCTGGTAAGCGATTGTTTGGTTAAAAAATGGTCATGCCTCTGGCATCCCTTTTGAAATATGTCCAATCCCTTAGGTTGTATTAAGAAGTGAACAACCATAGAAATACATTGCAACTTACCTTAATGCTGCTTTTGGAACAAGAGCAGATCTGGCAAAAAATTAGAGGATTACAGGTTACTTCATACCTTCTCTCAGGCTCTCATAGCCCATTTTGTAAAATAATATTATATTGCTGTTCTCATTGTGCTCTCTGAGTCTCATTTTTAAGTTATCATTGGCTGTGGTTTGTAGATCTTCCTTTAACGCTTGGTTGTGCTTAAGACCAACAAACATGCATATATGATTTATCTGTGTATTTTCTTTTTTGCAATACAAAATATTAGTCTGGATTCTAGAATCTCAACTCTACAGGAATCATTATCTCATCATTGTGGGCTTTAAGTCAAAGATTGGAGTGAATTTTTATTATTATCTTTGATGGTAGGGCTGCAACTGGACTTCGGTTCAACTTGAAACTGATTGACCCAACCCGAGTTCGGGTTGGGTTGTCAAGGTCCTTGGGTTGGGTTTGGGTTGGAAATTACCAACCCTATTTGATATTACGTCGTGTTCGGGTTGAGCAAATTCGGATTAGGTTGGGTTGGGAATAATGACATGTATTTGGGTTGGGTCAGGTATTGTTGAGTCCAGTAATAGAGGAATTTAGGTTGGGTTGGGTCGGGTTGAGTCGAGTATAGAGGAATTTGGGTTGGGTTTCTGTTTGGGTCCTCTTGAGGTTGGGTTGACCCTCAAACTAACCCAAACCGCTAGAGTTCTACCCTAATATATGGATTTCATGTAGATGGGTTACAAGATATTTACACAGTGAGTTACATGAGTTACAAGATATCATACAATATCTACACATCACACTAGTATAGAAATCTGTACTCTACTTTTCTTAACATGGTGCTCCACAGGTGTTAGCTCCTCAAGTTAGTCCATAAATGTCTCTTATTCTCAACTCGTTTGTGATATTCATCAATTGTGCTTTTGGAAGAGATTTGGTAAACACATCGTCCAACTGCATGTTGGAGTTGATGTATTGACTGGTAATTTCTTTAGTAACAAATTTCCTTCTAATTAGTAGTTGACTTTCATGAAACACTGGATTCGGCTGCTTAATTATCACATCTCATTCCATAGGTTCCTAAGCCTGCCCCCAATTAGTTGGGATAAGGCCTAGACGATGATGAGGGATAAGGCTTAAATGATGATGATTTCCATAGGTTCTTGAATAAGAAACCCCAATTAATTTAACATCTTAAGCCACATTAGTTCTTTTGTTTTTGTTTTTGTTTTTTTTTTTGAAGTAAATCATCTCTCATTGTGATTTCCAGTAAGCTCTGCCAAAATATGCAATAACTCATAAGTGCCCATGAGAAGCATAGAGGATGCCTATGTGAGGAGATCCTCTTAGGTATTGGATGATCCATTTTAGTCCTGAGATGTGTTGTTCGGGGTGCGTACTTAAACTGACTGATCACTCCAATAGCATAAGCAATGTTTGGTCTGGTTATAGTAAGATAAATCAACTTTCCAACAATCTTTTGATAAGATTGAGGATGTGGTATCGGGCCTAAGAGTGAGCATAACCAAGAGCGAGTTGTTTGGTGTGTGCACAACAAGCGACAAGGTAGAGGCTTTGGCGGAGGTTTTTTGGTGCAAGGTAGGTTCATTTCCATCAAAGTACCTAGGACATATCCTAGTGTGTTGGTAAACCGGCCAAAACACCTTTGGGATAAGGTCATTGAAAGGATAGAGAGGAAGATGTTAGGGGGTGGGCTTACATTAATAAAAGCTGCTATGTCCAATCCACCCGTGCGTTTTCTGTCACTATTCACGTGCCCGGCTTTGGTGGTGGATAGATTGAAACGGCTAAGAAGGAACTTCTTATGTCAAGGAGCAACGATGATGCATAAGTTCCACCTTCTAAGGTGGGATGACATGTGTAAGCCATATGAGGAAGGTGGAGCGGGAGTACATAGGCTGGGGCAGGTAAACGAAGCACTCCTTGCTAAATGGCTATGGAGGTTTGGGAGGGAGGAAGGGAGCTTGTCGAGGAAAGTAATAGTAGACAAATATGGCCTATAGGATGGTGGGCGGTGGGTGAAAACATAATCATTCTATAGAGTGTCGAGGTTGAGGAAGGGAATCACATCTATGATTAACAAGTTTAAGGTGGGATCCAATTCTCGTGGGGTGATGGGAAAAGAATTCAATTTTGGAAGGATCTAAGGATAGGAGAGAGCCTGCTTTATATTGTATTCCTATCCACAACCAGAATAGACAAGGACTTGGAGATGACTATTAATAGGTGTGTATCCTTTGTTGGTGACTTTGTCGTCTAGGCTCCCCCATGCTGAAGAAATTTGTTACACGAAGAAGTAGAGTGTGCTCGGTTATTAGAATGGCTTCACAGTCTCAAGTGGAAATTGGGCGAGAATGATTCCATGGTGTGGTTGCTGGAAAAGTCAGGGCTCTTTACGGTTTGTTTCTTGATTCACTAGGTAACCCAACTGCACACAATGATAGTGGGAGACTATTGTTTGTTTGGTCTTTCTATGCTCCTCCAAAAGTGGCGGTGTTTACGTAGTTGGTAATGCAGGGGCATTTTCACACCGGGCTCGAGTGGGGTCGCCTATCGGATGTAGGGACATACTCGGGATGGGTGACCCATGTGATTTGGGGCCCAATGGGGAGGTCTCGTGTTCAAGACTCCTCACCGGCGGTGATTAATGCACATTTCACATCGGGTTCGAGTGGGGTAGCCCGTGGGATGCGGGGACACACTCGGGGTGGGCGGTCCATGTGATTTGGGGCCTACGAAGGGGGTTTGGCTGAGGTCCTAACCCATGCGATGTGGGGCTTGGGCTATGAGATAAAAGGGATTAATTTGCCATCCTCTAACAGTTCGAGCTTTTAGAGTAAGTGGTTAATTGTCTTGCATCAAATTGGTATCAGAGTGGGAGGGCTCATGTTCGAGACTCCTCACCGGGGGTGATTAATGTAGGGGCATTTTCACACCAGGCTTGAGTGGGGTCGCCTGCGGGATGCAGGGACACTCGGGGTGGGTGACTCATGTGATTTGGGGCCCACGGGGGAGGTCTCGTGTTCGAGACTCTTCACCGGGGGTGATTAATGCGCATTTCACACTAGGCTCGAGTGGGGTAGCTCGTGGGATGCGGGGACACACTCGGGGTGGGCGGTCCATATGATTTGGGGCCCACGAAGGGGGTTCGGCCGAGGTTCTAACCCATGCGATGTGGGGCCTGGTCTATGAGATAAAGGGATTAATTCGCCATACTCTAACAATTCAAGCTTTTAGAGCAAGTGGTTAATTGTCCTGCATCAGTTGGCAGGAAGGAATAAGATCCTTACGATTGACAACGGTCAGAAGAGATCAGTAATTATTCCTAATTGTTGTGTCATGTTCATGAGAGGGTTAGTGACAGTAGATCATTTATTTGTTCATTGTCCTTTTGCTAGGAAGGCGTGGGTAGGATTTATTGCTTTCTTCGGTTCGTTTTGGGTGATGCCGGGATCTATGGTTGGCCTCCTCTTAGCATGGCCTGGTGGAGATACTAGGAAAAAGGAGGTCAAGTGCAGAAGTTAGTGACGGTGTTTCCATGATAAAAGTGAATGGAGTTGATGTAATATAGGAGGGGGAAAATGAATGTAATAGGGTGGATTTTTTGTACAAAAGACTTTGATCCAAATGATGGGTCAATGTTAGTTGGAATGTAATAGTCTTTGTAGTGTGAGCCTTCGTGCTCCTTACTATCAATAAATAAATCGTCACCTTTTGAAAAAAAAGAAAAAGATAGAGGATGTGGAAGGAGATCTCCATCTTATAATAGAATTTTATAGTTTGGCTTAAGAAGTGTATCAACTGGTTTTCAGGCAAGAAAAACAGTTTCTTCGCATTAATCTGTGGCATGTTTCCTTTGGGAAAGAACAATCCCTTGCTTTGGTAGTGCAACTTTGATGCGAAGAAAATATTTGAGAGGTTCTAGATCTTTGATATCTAGACAAATTTTTGCAGATGATTTCATATCTCTATGAAGGTGGCTTCATCTTTTCTAGTGAAGATTATGTCATCTACGTAAACTATCAAGAGAGTGCTTTTGCCATTTTTTTCATGTGACAAACATGGTTGATAAAACTAAAAATCTTCATCACTGGAACCCAATTATTAGGAGAGTGCTGCTAAAATTGTCAAACCAAGCTCTTATTGATTGTTTTTAGCCCATAAATTACCTTTTTAGGACAATGAAGCTTTTGTTCCTCCCATTTACAAGTAAATCTGGGTGGTGGTGACATGTATACCTCTTGTTGCATACCTCCTGGTAGGAATGCATTCTTTACATCAAGTTAAGGACCAATTCATATTGATTGCCAATCAATATTTGTGGTATCAGTATTGTTACATGTATCACTTGTTGGGGATATAGAAACATGTATCGACATCACTGATATTATCGCTGATACTAGGAAATGTTTCTTCGACAGAGGGATACATTGGGGAAAGATGAGGAAATGGTGGAATTTCTCAATGACACTTCAGGAGATGCGAAAGTACACATACTTACATATTTAGGAATCAAATAATTGCAAAAAAGACGCGTGCACAATAAGTTTCTCTTTAATGGGGTCTAAAAGTACGTAATGCCGACTTAGGGAAACATTAGAGAAACATGGAGAAAATGGTGGAGTTTTTCAATGATACTTAATGAGTTGCTAAAATACACACATTTGCATATTTAAGAATCAAATAATAGCAAAAATAATCCATATTTGCATATTTAGGAATCAAATAATAAGTTTTCCTTTAATGAGACCTAAAAGCATGTATCATCGACTCAGGGAAACATGAAGAAAATGGTGGATCCATCCATCCATGCATGCACATACATTCGTATAAACACATATGCACGATCCATCCATCCATCCATCCATGCTTTTGTGTGTACACACACATAGAAACGCACACACACACACACATCCAACCATCCATCCATCCGTGCATACATACGTAGATACATACATCCACGATCCATCCATCCGTGCATGCACGCATACATATACAAACATACAAACATGCATTTCGTCACACAACCATGCACCCATAAAAAAATTTCGAAGTGGATTTTTTTAATAAACATATTTTTGGCAATATCGATACATTGGCAATATTATCGAAATATCACTGATTCATTGGTGACTCAAATGACGCCTAGAATTTACGCGGTTGAAAATATTAGAGATAAATTGGCAATATCGATAAATTGGCATTATAAGCAACTCCTGGAATTTACATAGTCGAAAATATTGGCAATACTTGGTGATATATTGTTGATACCTGGAAAAAATTGGTGATACATTGGCAATACTCAGTGATATATCACCGATGCTTGGAATTTCTAACACTAGTGTTGTCGGTATTGTTGAGCTAGAGATATGAATAAAATAGGGGATATTATTGATAATATCGGGGATACTTCGATAATGCTACCGATGAATTGATCTCCCTGTTCTTGTTTGTGGTTGTAGTCAACGCACTTAGCAAAATGCATAAGAGGTTAAGAAATTGGTCTTTAAGGTTTTTGCGGTAGGAACCCTGGTTTCCCATTTTCAGTACGTGGGTGATACTGTCCCTTTTTGTGATACAGTTGTCTCAATGGTGGACAATTTGCAAAAGATTGCGATATCTTTTGAAGTTGTCTCAGGCTTGATGGTGAATTCCGGAAAATGCTAAATGCTTGGTGTTTGGATGCTCGATGAGGAGGTGCGTCAATTAGCTGAGACTTTTGTTTGTGGAGTTGGGTCGTTTCCTTCGACTTATCTTGGCTTGCTCCTTTGCATCGGCAAGCCTACAAGACATTTTTAGGACAAGTTGGTTGAAAGAAATGAAAGGAAGCTCTCTAGATGGAAGAGCTGCCACTTGTCTTTGGGAGGTTGCTTGACGTTGATTAAGGTGGCTTTCACAAATAGTCCATTTTATTTCATGTCTCTATTTAGATGCCCTTGATTTGTGTTGGATAAGCTAGAAAAGCTTAGGCGAGACTTCTTATGGAGTGGTGCGGAGGAGAAAAAGAAATTCCACCTTCTGAGGTGGGGGGAGGTGTGCAAACATGTTTTAGAAGAATGGGGTGGGGTTGGTTATTTGCTGCGGAGATGTGATGGTGAGTAAATACGAGACTTGTTGGAGGAGATGGCGGATCAAGGATTCGTCGTGGTACTAACTTCTAGATTGTGGAGGGCTATTCTCTCGGTGGCCCTGAAATTCAAGGAAGGAGTCCTTTTCTGTGGAAGATAGTAGTTGCATTTGTTTTTGAGAGGATTTGCGGTTATGCGTTAAAGGAGGTATTCCCTAGGGTAGCCATTATTGCACCAGAGAGGAATATTCCAGTAGCTCGATGTTATTCTTAGATCAATGATGAGGTGGTGTGGGTACCACCTTGCTGGAGGGGCCTTTGTGATGAGGAAGTAGTTGATTTCATTAGCCTTCTGGAAAGCCTTGAGCTTTTTGTGCCAAGGGTATTGGTGGAAGAATTGGTGGTGTAGCGTGCTCATATTTCCGGGGGGGTTTTTGGTCCGACCCTTGTACAATATGCTCAACCAATCCTCTTTGGTCACAACTATTGGTTTTGAAATTATGATGAGGAAGTAGTTGATTTCATTAGCCTTCTGAAAAGCCTCGAGCTTTTCGTGCCAAGGGTGTTGGTGGAAGAATCAGTTGTGTAGCGTGCTCATTTCGAAGGGGTTTTTGGTCCGATCCTTGTACAATATGCTCAGCCATTCCTCTTCAGTTGATCGTCACAACTATTGATTTTGGCCAACCTTGCCCCCCCCCCTTGAATAAGTGGATCACTTATTCCTCCTCCATTGTCTGTTTGCGAGGAAGATTTGGGAGTGCCTCTTATCGACCCTCGATATCCATTGGTAATTCGAATAATAGAAGAAAAAGTGTTTAATGTACCTGTTATATGGTTCATCGCTCCTAGGTCAATCACCTAGGGACTGCTAGAGAAATAACATGAAGAGCAGGGAAGTACTTGTTTGTGCAAGGGTAGTAGGTGATTTTTCAAAGCAAGTGGTACCTTAGAGATCACTCATCTTGTGAAGCATGGAACCATATTCATTTTGTGAGATTTGAAGCAATTCACCAAAAGGATTGCATTTGTTAGTAGCAGGGAATTTGCTGGATTCTATAGAAGCACTATGGGCCCTAAATCTTGGCATTATGGAGGGTTTGCCATGCAATTTCCAGCAAGTATCAATGTAATGATCCGTTTGCTTGCAATGAGTAGAAAATCCATCTTTAGAGCCTCTGCTTTTGCCATGGCCCTCTGCCACCACCATGCGCACTAGAATCATAGAATCACAATCTATCTTCCATGGCCTTCAGTTCCATTTGTGATAATAGTCTTAATATGGATGGAGTAGGCATGCCTGTCACATTTCTTCACCATTCATCACTCAAAAAGAGCATATATATATATATATATATATATAGATTGTGATAAGGACATCCGAGCAACCATACCAGAGGAGGGCTGAGCTAGTTTCCTTATGGCTAGACGACCGTTACATGGGGCCTACTTGGCCCAATTCACATTCCTAGCCATGTTGAAGACCCCATGTGCATGTTTGTGAATCTTTGAAGACCCCACATTCGGAAGATGCACGTGGGCTGCATATAGGAGCTTAATGGACACGATGATCGGACCGTTTGATCATCATCATCAGACATCTTGATCGTGGACCCCATGGGCTACGAAATAGTTTATTTGTTTAGATTATTTACATGCTTCGTTATTTTTGGTACAATTTATATTTGTGATGACATTAGGGAGTTAGGAACAACTTTTAATTTATTAAGCGTCTTTATGTTGAGAATCTTATCTGAGAGCATCTTTTTGTAAAAGGTCTTTTCTAAAATTATAAAAGAGAAATATGGGTGTGTGAAGCCCTAATGCCATTATTTTGAAAAAAAAAAAGCTTTGCGTTTTCTCTTCTTCATGTGATTTGGAGCTTGGTTGTGGTGTGATTCCATTTCCCATTCAACGGAAGTGCAAGGCTTCCATCGATCATCTTCCTTATCTCTTCCTTTCTATCCAAAAGTTGTATTTTTCCAAAAACTTCGTCTCTCTTCTTTCCTTCCTATCCAAGACCATCAAAATAATCTTTTTCTTCAACTTTTCATCATCCAACTTCAACCCCAACCGAAATCAACCATTGAGGACCCAAAAAACCCTAGCTAACGACCCACACGTGCGAGCCCCTAAGCTAACCGTATGGACAACCGCTCGATCCTTTGATTTCCCATTGCTTTTCCATCAAAACTCCTTGATTCCCCATCCATAACCCTACCTTAAACCCTAAATCCCCAATTTCCTATTTTCCTCAATTTATAAAAACCTTAATTCCAAAATCCCCAATTCCCATGAACCATAATTATCCAAATTTCATATTTTTCCCTTCCTAACCCTAATCATAAAACCTACAAATCTGTCCCTTGAGTGTGGAATGTGCCTATGCTAAATTGGAAGTTCTATCCTTCTACTGGGCCTAGTTTTAATCAATGTTTTAAATATCGTTATCGCGTAATGTATCGCACCCTTGGGATATGGATAAATATCGTTTATCGCATGGGATATATCAGTTGTATCGTGTGATGTATCGTTGTTGTTGGGAAACATGGGGACATTGGGAAATTGGTCGAATGTTTCAATGAAACATCAAGAATTGTTGAAAAAGACATCAATACACACTTAGAAATCAAATCATTACAAAAAAAAAGTGCACATAATAATGGTTTCCTTTGTATGGAGTCTTAATATTTGTGCTTTCTAACTGAATTGATGGAAGTGTATTCATAGTCTATTCATATAATTTATAAACATAAGAATACATGTAGGGAAACACAAGCAATACATTCAAAAGCAAAAGAAGAATCACTAGATCGGATTACATACATGTTTACTTTTGTGTTTGGATACAAAGATTGCAACTGATTTGTGAGAAATTGAGAAATTTTGTTTTTTTTTTTTTTTCAATTTTTCTCAACCTGACCCATATCCCCCAAATCTCGAAATCAAAGTTCCAAATCCACAAATTTTCATGGAAAATATGAAGAATCATAGATTTGTAACCATTTGACATTAGTTTAACGTAATTTACAACAAAAACATGGATCAAAAATTGAAAATGCTCACTGGATCGAATAGGTGGGATATATCGACACTACCTGTGTGTTTCGTATCGCACAGGTGGGATATAAGATATATCGTGGGATTTATCGGCTGATATTGTCAATATTTAAAACACTGGTTTTAATTGATTTATGTGATTTCTTAGCATGCAGGCACGTGATTCAAGTTAAATCAGATTTTATTTCCTATTGTTTACTCTTAATTACTTGGTGGGTTAGCATATTTTGTTAATTGAATTACTTTATGAACTCTTTCATAATCTCCACGTTGTATGCTAGCATTAAATCATGTCCTGCATCACATTGTTAAGACTGGGAAAAGTTTGGTACCCAAGAATCTGAGCATGAAATTGTTTAAATTCAGGGTTGTGCGCTGCTAACAACTTAAATATCCTTCTAGTTTCATTCAATTTCTTTTGTGCTTTGGCATCTTAGGGGCCGTTTGACATCTCCACTTATTAGAGCTTATTTGCTTATTCTAAAAAAAAATAAGCTCTTATTTTGGAAATAGACTTTTTGGTAATGCTCTAATTTTGCCACTTATTTTTTAAGGAACCAACGAAAAAGCTCTTAAAAAATAAGAGATGGGGAGGTCACTTTTTCTTCAAGAGCTTCTTTGGCTTAAGTGAGTAGATATTTTTAGCTAATTTTATGATAAGTTTATCCTTAAACTTTGTAAGTAATTCCCATCTTCCCCTCCTCTTCTTTTTACAATCTCTAAAGGGGGCCCACATGATGAACACAACCCATATTGAAGGTGGGCCTCCACATTAAGGTGGGCCCACATAATGTGTTATCACATCAAAGGTGGGCCCCACATGATGGATGCCCCACATCAAAGTGTGGCCCCACATGATGGACGATCCACATCAAGTGGGAATGGATGCTCCACATCAAAGGTGGGACCCACATGATGGATGGTGGACAATGAAGGTGGGACCACATGATGAAAGGTTGACATCAAAGGTGGGATGAACTACCCATATTGAAGGTCGGGTCCCATGTGATGAATGATCGACAACAAAGGTGGGACCCACATGATGGATGGTGGACATCAAAGATGAGCCTGCATGATGAACAACTCATATTGAAGGTGCTCCTAATATGATGAATGTTCCACGTCAAGGTGGGCCCACATAATGCACGATTGACATCAATGGTGGGCCGCACATGATGGATGGCGCACATTAAAGTGTGGCCCAACATGATGGACGTTAAGTGAGCCCCACTTGATGGACGGTCCACATCGAAGGTGGACCCACATGATGGATGATGGACATCAAAGGTGGGTCCACGTGATGAATGGTTGACATCAAAGGTGGGCCTACATGATGAACAACCTGTATTGAAGGTGGGGCCCCACAATGAATGGTCCACATCAAGGTGGCTCACATAATGAACGGAGTGGGCCTCACATGATGGATGACCCACATCAAAGTGTCGCCCCTCGATGATGGACAATCCACATCAAGTGAGCCCCACCTAATGGATGGTCCACATTCAAGGTCTCGCATGATGGACGACCCATATACAAGTGGCCATGATCCACATAGAAGGTGCGCCTACACAATGGATGGTGGACATCAAAAGTGGGCCCCACACGATGGACAACCCACTTCGAAAGTGGGGCCCACACGATGGACACATTAATTGTGGATTCCATGTGGTGGGTAGTGGACATTGAGGAGCCGCACATTAAGGACAATTAACATTGATGGTGGGTGGGCCCCACATGATGGATGACTACATCAAGGTGGGCCCCACATAATGGATGATCCATGTCAAAGGTCATCCCTAAATGGAAGGGAAATAAAAGAGTTTGTCAGTTTGTGTTCTATCACTGGATAGAACGGCAAGGAAAGGAAAGGC